>NC_029792.2:126048677-126106392 GCF_000816755.2 Arachis ipaensis | reverse complement strand
ACTAACGCAATTAATATATTGTATAATTTTTAATTTAAATAATTATAGATTGATACAATTTACAAATAATATAACTAAAATAGACTTTATTAATTTTTAAAATATTATTTGCTCAATTATTTTATGAAAAATTTATACAACTAAAATCTCGAACATCACACGAATATAAGTCTACCTATTTAATCATTGCAATGATGAATGATCAAATTCGTTCCTTAAAAAATTACTTGTTTTTTTAAATTAGTCCGCGAAAGATTTTTTTTAATCAAATTCGTCATTCAAAAATTATATATTAGTCATATTAGTTTTTTTATCACTTTCATTGCTAACAACGTCAAAATTTGCTAATGTAGCACGTTAAGAAATACATCACACGCGGACCACAACATACACTTGACTGTCTTAATTGGTTGTTAACATGATAAATTTATACAATTAAATTAAATCAACTCTAAATTAAAGGGATTTTGAGGTATTAAAATCTCTCAACTTAGAATTGATTTAATTTAATTTCATAATCAGTCAATTAAGACTGTTGTGTATATACTGTAGTGTTAATTAATGTACTATATCAGCAAACTTTGATACTATGAGTAATAAAAGTAACGAAACGATTAATATGACTAACTTAAAATTTTTAAAGGATGAATTTGATTAAAAAATATTTTCACAGATCAATTTAGAAAACGAATAATTTTTCAAAAACGAGAACGAATGATTTTTCAAAAACGAATTTGATCATTTACTCGATTATTTAAAAAAAAAAACAAAAAAAGAAAGAAATTATTACCTCCAATTTGAAAAGGTGGACAAGCACTTATATTTCCAAACAAATATTTGTCCCATCATCAAGTAGAACTGTAGAAGATAATGTTACTTATAGCAAATTAGCTGTGACTCGTAGTGGAATCAATTTTCTGGGTCAAGCATAGAAAATCAGGATACTTTTGGTTTGTATTTTTTTTTTATTTTTTTTTTCAATTTTAGAATTTTGTAAAAATAAAAAAAATAAAATGTGAAAATAGAAAATAAGGACAAAAGGTGTGGTATATATAGCCTTTATCAATAATTGTGTCATGTCCAAGTAGGGACAAGGACCTTTTAAGGTCTACACAATTACAAGTCGCATTGGTCTTTGTTCAATGTTTTGATAGCAAGACTCCAAATTAAACTTTATTCGAATTCAATTATCAAAGATGTTAACACTTACCACTGTGTGAAATGTGATCAAAGTCGTGCGGTATTGGTAAAATTATATCAAGTCTGCCATTACCTACTTAATTTAGAGGGATGAAAAGCAAAGTAATATGAAACGTTTCTTAGTGTCAATTTTAGGAGAGACATCTTGACATTCATGAAAAGAATTCTTTCAATTACACAATTGGTGCTTCTTTAGTTGACTTCACAGTTCACACCATATGGAATTAAAATTATTTTTTCTTTAATTAATTTCATTATATTTGAACTTACTCTCATATAAAGAAGTGGGGACACGATAACTTATTTATCTGATTTCATATAATTATTTTTTTATTTTTTAAATAGTTAGTTTTGTTTATTTTTTTATTTTTTTTAGTTTATATTTAAATACTATAGTATAATGATAAAACATTAAAACTATTAGATAAAATACAAGTATGAATATTATTAATGTTTTGATAATTAAAAACGATATCTAATTTTTTAATTTTATTTTTCATGAATCATAACAACATGTATTTTCAACGATATTATTACAATTAAATGATATTAAAAAAATTATAAATTGTTGAAAGAAAAAAAGAAGTGATATATAGGCGACAAAGACAATACATAACTCAGGAATACAATGAAAGAGCCTAGTAGCGGAAACGACACAAATGTCCAACACAAGAACAATATGGAAACACTCACAATACAATATGGCAGCAACTATAACAAGCAAATATAGCAAGTAAAGCAATAATAAGAACACACCGAGATTTTAACGTGGAAAACCCCCTAAATGTGAGAGGTAAAAACCACGAGTCGTCCAGACCATTGAAATAGCTCCACTATAATCAAATGAGGTACAAGAGAGTCTCAAACAAAGCACAAAAATGTGCATATAACCAGACAAAACATCAAAGCACCAAAGCTCACAAATGAAAAGCAAGAAGATGAAATATACCCAAAAAACAGAGCTACTATCGAAGCCAATTTCTCCCTCTGCAGACCTCCAATTAAAATCTTCACCGTCCAGAACGAAGAACAAAATATGAAGAATCTACAGTTCAAATTTCACGTCGATCCAACGGTGAAAGAATGAGAAAATGCCGTTCCAAAATTGCTGCTTTGTGTAAAAATGGGAAACCTAATTTCTCTCTTGCGAAGCCAATTTCTCTCACTGCAAATCTCCAATCAACATCTTCACCGACCAGAATGAAGAACAAGATGATAAGAACACACAGTTTAAATTTCAAGCCGATCCAACGGTGAACAACTAAGAAACTGCTATTTGAAATTTACTACTTTGGGCAAAAACGAAAATTCTGTTTTTCCTTTCTCTCTCACTTGGTGGCTACTCTCACTCACTCTCAATAACCCCCAAAAATCTGAATTAGGGTTGTGGCACAATGGGTGCAAGAGACACCCTCAAAATGTTGGGCTTGGGCCTCACAAAGGAGAGAAAAAAAACCCAACAAATCTCCCCCTTCTCGACTAGGTGGAGGCTCTCGCCATTCCGGCGATCAAACAACATGTTTCAAACTTTTCTCTTGACAATGCTTTTGTCATCATATCAGCACCATTGTCATCAGTGTGAACTTTCTCAAGTTCCAACAACTTGGAATCTAACACATCCCGTATCCAGTGATACCTAACATCAATATGTTTAGATCTTGGATGAAAACTAGAATTCTTGGCAAGATGAATAGCACTTTGGCTATCACACAACAACACATAACGGTCTTGCTTGAAACCAAGTGCTGCAAGAAACTTCTTCATCCACAACAACTCTTTACATGCTTCAGTTGCTGCAATAAACTCTGCCTCTGTGATAGAAAGTGCAACACACTTTTGTAGCCTTGACTGCCATGAAATAGCTCCCCCTGCAAACTTGACCAAATAACCTGAAGTAGACTTTCGAGAATCAATATCTCCTGCCATGTCTGCATCAGTAAAGCCAACTAGTAAAGGTTTCTCACCACCAAAACTCAAACTCAAGTTAGTTGTACCTTTGAGATATCTCATAATCCATTTAACAGCATTCCAATGTTCTTTACCTGAATTAGAGAGAAAACGACTCACAGTACCAACTGCATGAGCAATGTCTGGTCTAGTACACACCATAGCATACATCAAGCTTCCAACAGCTGAGGCATAAGGAATTTCATCCATTGCTTGTTTCTCCTCATCAGTGGTTGGACACTGCTTGGTACTCAACTTAAAATGAGGAGCAAAAGAACTAGCAACACATTTGGCATCATTCATGCCAAACCTTTGAAGCACCTTCTTTATGTACTTCTTCTGTGACAAATAAAGCTTCTTGGAATCTCTATAACAAGTAATAGTCATACCCAAAATTTGTTTGGCAAGACCCAAGTCCTTCATAGCAAAGAACTTACTCAACTGTTTCTTCAACTCATTAATCCTCAAAGCATTCTTACCCACAATCAAAATATCATCCACATAAAGCAAAAGAATGATAAAATCACCATCAGAAAATTTTTGCACAAATACACAATGATCTGAAGTTGTCTTACGGTAACCATGCTTCCCCATAACAGATTCAAACTTCTTGTACCACTGTCTTGGAGCTTGCTTCAACCCATAAAGACTCTTCTTAAGCTTGCACACAAAATCTTCCTTTCCTTTAACAACAAAGCCCTCCGGTTGCTCCATATAGATCTCCTTGTCTAAATCACCATGAAGAAAAGCTGTCTTCACATCCATTTGCTCAATCTCCAAATCAAGAGACGCTGCTAATCCAAGCACAGCACGAATGGATGACATCCTCACAACAGGAGAAAATATCTCCTCATAATCAACACCTTTTCTCTGGCTAAAGCCTCTAACAACCAATCTAACCTTATACCGAGGCTTAGAATTGTGTTCTTCATTCTTGATTCTGAATACCCATTTGTTCTTCAAAACTCGCATACCCTTCGGTAGCTTCACCAACTCATAGGTATCATTCTCAAGCAAGGACTTCATTTCTTCTTGCATAGCTTCAAGCCATTGAGCTTTACTTTCATCTTCAACAGCCTCTCTAAAGCATTCAGGTTCTCCCCCATCAGTCAACAAAACAAACTCATGTGGAGAATACCTTGACGAAGGCTTTCTCTCTCTTGTAGACCTTCTAAGTGCATTTGCAGGAATTTCTAAAGCTGGTTCTTCATCTTGATCATCATCACCAACTTCATCAAGTATCAGATCAATTGTTCCATCTTCACCTGCACTTGTATTATGCTCATTATTTTGAGCTTCAACTCTACCATCTTCTACCATAGGCATGGAGGGAGTAATATCCAAGTCAGAAAAATCATCACTAGGCTGAACCATTGGCTTTTCCGCATTATCAACATCCTTCAATGTTTGGTCTTCAACAAAGACAACATCTCTACTCTGAATCACCTTCTTGTTAACAGGATCATAAAACCTGTAACCAAACTCATCCATGTCATAGCCAATAAAAATACATTGCCTAGTCTTTACATCAAGCTTAATAGCAACAACCATGGAACCCTTGGTGAGCTTTCAACTATCACGAGAGAATGAGCTATCCAAGTCTTCATCACACAACTTACCAACAGAAAGTAAGTTCAACCGAATATCTAGAACATGCTTCACACGCTTCAAAGTCATCTTGGTACCGTTGGAGGTTTCCAAGCAAACCTGTCCAACACCGGCACATTTTGTAACACCTTGATGAGCCATTTTTACATCACCAAAATCACCAGGAGTATAGGACGTAAACAAATCTCTCCTAGATGTAACATGAATAGAAGCACCGCTATCAATCACCCAACTAGTGCTATTATCAACAAGGTTAACAGATTCAAACTCCTCAACAACAAGAAAATCATCATGAGTTACATTAACCTTGTCTTCCTTGCTACCATCATCTTTATTTGTGCTCTTGTCTTTACTTGCCTTGGCTTTCTCCTTCTTTAGCTGCCAACAAAATTGCTTCACATGTCCCTTTTGACCACAATGATGACACTCAATATTCTTATACTTTCTTCGAGACTTGCTTCTGCTTTGATCTCTACCTTTAGGACCTCGACTTTTGCTTCTCCCCCTAGACTCAGAAACAAGAACATCTGAATGTGTAGTCAATGTACCTTGTGACTTTCTTCTCATCTCTTCATTCAAAATACTGCTCTTGGCAAGATCCATAGAGATTATACCATCAGGAGCAGAATTAGACAATGACATTCTGAGAATTTCCCACGAGTCTGGTAAGGAGCCAAGAAGTAACAATCCTTGAACCTCTTCATCAAACTTGATACCCATGGAAGATAACTGATTCATAATTCCTTGGAAATTATTCAAGTGATCTGTCATTGATGTCCCATCTGTATACTTCAAAGCCAACAACTGCTTGATCAAAAACATCTTGTTATTCCCAGTTTTTCGAGCATACAACTGTTCAAGCTTAATCCAAAGAGTCCGAGCATGTGTCTCTCCAATAATATGGTTCAACACATTATCGTCAACCCACTGCCTAATATATCCACAGACTTGTCTATGCAACAAAGTCCAATCATCATCAGTTTATCATTAGGCTTCTCTGTACCAAAAACTGGTTGATGAAAATTCTTGACATAAAGTAAATCTTCCATTTTTGACTTCCACAAATCATAATTAGGACCATTAAGAGTGATCATCCTACTAGTATTAGTATTAGCTTCCATTGTTCACAAAATCACAAGCCCAGAAAAATACCAACAAGCTCTGATGCCAATATGAAAGAGCCTAGCAGCGGAAACGACACAAATGTCCAACACAAGAAAAATATGGAAACACTCACAACACAATATGGCAGCAACTATAACAAGCAAATATAGCAAATAAAGCAATAATAAGAACACACCGAGATTTTAACGTGGAAAACCCCCTCAATGTGAGAGGTAAAAACCACGAGTCGTCCAGACCATTGAAATAGTTCCACTATAATCAAATGAGGTACAAGAGAGTCTCAAACAAAGCACAAAAATGTGCATATAACCAGCCAAAACATCAAAGCACCAAAGCTCACAAATGAAAAGCAAGAAGATGAAATATACCCAAAAAACAGAGCTACTATCGAAGCCAATTTCTCCCTCTGCAGACCTCTAATTAAAATCTCCACCGTCCAGAACGAAGAACAAGATATGAAGAATCTACAGTTCAAATTTCACGTCGATCCAACGGTGAAAGAATGAGAAAATACCGTTCCAAAATTGCTGCTCTGTGTAAAAACGGGAAACCTAATTTCTCTCTTGCGAAGCCAATTTCTCTCACTGCAAATCTCCAATCAACATCTTCACCGACCAGAATGAAGAACAAGATGATAGGAACACGCAGTTTAAATTTTAAGCCGATCTAACGGTGAACAACTGAGAAACTGCCATTTAAAATTTACTACTTTGGGCAAAAACGGAAATTCTGTTTTTCCTTTCTCTCTCACTTGGTGGCTATTCTCACTCACTCTCAATGACCCCCAAAAATCTGAATTAGGGTTGTGGCACAATGGGTGCAAGAGACACCCTCAAAATATTGGGCTTGGACCTCACAAAGGAGAGAAAAAAACCCAATAAATAATTACACAAAAAAATAGAAAAACTAATGAATACAATCACACAATCACTTAATACATACGTTTGACAAATTTAAAAAAATAAAAATAAAAACTATGGTTATCAACCAAATTCTAGTTGTGCACAAAATTAACAAAAATTGAGAAGGAGAAGGAGAAACCAAAGAGAAAGAGGTATGAGATTATATGAGAGGAGATAAAAATAAAGTGTACAGTGAATGTTGATTTATATAGTAAATATAAGAATGAGTAATGAGTATTAAAGGAAAAAATCAGAAATTAGTTTTTAATTAAATTTATACTTATTTAAAAGAATTAACATTAACATTGAAAATAATAGTGTAACTTACATAAAAATAAAAGGTAGCAAAATATAAAAAATTAAGGTTAAAAAGAATCGATAATATTATATAAAGATATATTATTATGAGGAGATAAAATACAATGAAAATGTAAAATAGATTGGTTATCCTAACTTTAGTGGAAGCTTAAAAAAATTTATACGTTTATTTTTTATTTATTATAACATTTGATTATTTTAGTGGGATCTTAAGAGTAAATTAATTTTTTCTTGTACATTGAATTTTATTAGGTCTAAGATTTGATAATTTTAATAGGAACTTAAGGTGAAATTTATATTGATTTTAGTGTGACCTTTGTTAGATGTAATGTTTCATAATTTTAATGGGACTTTAAGGTAAAAATGACATTAATTTTATTTCTTGTAACTTTTAATAAATTTAATGGGGAGTTAAAGTATAAAAAATAAATAATTAGGCATATAAAAGGGGAGTAAAAAATTAATAATAAATCTAAAACTACTTAAGCTGACATGGCTTCATGTTAAAAACTTAAGAAGTTAAGAATGAATCTAAAAATTATCTTTAACTCTCTTTTAATTAGGGATGTCAGTGGGGCAAGGCGGGGGCGGAGAATGTCTTCCTGCTCCCCATCCCCGCCCCTAGATTTACTTTCTGTCTCCGCCTCCATTTTCCGCTGTGGGGGAATATTGTTCCCCATCTCCATTCTCCACAGGGCCCTATTTTCCGCGGGGACCTTATTCCCTATCTATCTGATAGTTCTAACTAATTATTAATTTCCATATGAATAGAGGTGTAAGTATCCATTCTATACAAAAATAACAAGATTTTATACAAAAAATCTAAACGACAAGATGGTGACTTCTTTCAAAATGATGCAGTGGGGGAACGCAACGGCGAGCCAGAGGATAGAGAAGTGGACAAGGTGGAAGACGCGACAACATAGAGGAGAATGGACACGACGACAAAGTTACAGAAAGGAACGCCGCAAATAGAAAGCACGACGCGGTGAGGATCATGGCACGGTGAAGTGTGACGATGCGGTGAGAAGGGAGAGCCGCGAGAGGGTGGCTGCACAGAGGTTAGATGGAGTATGGACAACGTTAGGGATTTCTAAATTGAAGAAGAGTTATGTAAATGAGGATTAGGAGTTTTGGGTTTCTATATATATGTGTGTGTGTGAAATGACTAAAAAACATATATGAGAAATAAACTATTAAGGACAATTCAGTAAATTTATGAACTTCGGGGATTAGCGGGGATGAGGCGGAAATCCCCGATCGGGTCTTCGCACTTGCCTCGGGAGAATTTTGTCCCCCGTCCCCATCCCCACGGAAAAAAATTCCCCCTAGTCAGATCCCCATTCGAAACAGTCCCCGTATAGTTCCCGCGTCTCGGGAATTTTGCCATTTCTACTTTTAATATATTACTAATAAATATTTTTTTTATTATAATTTTAAAAATACCAATAAAAACTAAGTTAGGATAATCTTTTTCTAATAACCAGAAATTAAAGAAGATTAAAGATAGTTAAAATACCGTCAAAATTTAATTAAATATATCATAAATAATTATAATTTTTATATTTAACACTAGATGGAAAAAAAACGTGAATTCTGCCGCAGTTATAAAGATGATGCACTTGATGTTTGTAACAAGTTCTCCAGATTCTAGTATTAAAATTTTAAAATAATTATCTATTTTTTTTCAAAAATTCAAATTAAATGATAAGTTGTTTGCAAAATGCAAAAGTGTCATTTACAAAGAATATAACTTTTTATTATTATTGTTGTTAAAAAAGACAAATAGTACTAATTCGTTTCAGTGAAATGTAATAACTATATTGGTTACAAAAAGGTTAATATCCTGCTGTAATAGACATCTTTTGAAGAGCTTTCAAAGAAAATCACAGATTAAGATTAGCACCACATGAACCAAAATACAAATGATTGAATTTCATAAGTGCAATGTAAACACATGCTAAACATCAACAAAAAAAGGGGGATGGGGTGGGGATAAGAAGAACAAAAAAGCAACAAAAGCTGAAAAAACAGCATTACAATCTGCATCATGATATCTTCATTCAATCAACTCAGCCATTCTGATATGATGAGATGTACCATGAGATAAATTACAAAGTAACAACCCCTATTTTTGAAAAATATTAGAATCCCAAACATACTAAAATAAAGATGAAAAATGGCGTAATGTAAGAAAATATAAAAACCAATCCTAAAAGATTGCCCTAAGATATTACAAGATACATCATTTTTAAGAGTTCAAAAGGAGTAATTGTTTAGGCTTCCAATATTATGAAACAGTGATGCTTGACAGGACTTGAAGTCTTCAACATTGTAATTGTCATAATTGACAAGAAATTATTTATGATACCCAAATAAAAGAAAATCCAAGTGCTTGTCTTATATAATGCTTAGAAGCTAGAACAAAATAATTAGCTTTATCCAGGAGAAGAAAACATGATGGAACCAATAACTTGATATAACAAAACAATGAATAAATATTTTTCAAGTTTAAATGAAATATTGTGAAAAATTATAACTTTGTCATTCACCCTAGCATGACAAAATATGTGTCTTTAATGTTAGAATAAAAAGCAATCAAATGGGAGATTTTCACAAAGAAGGTGAACAAGTTACAATTTTCTTACATCTTTGAATTAGAATGATCGCCAGTAAACTCAGAAAGTCCTCCAACAGAAATCTGAATGCATACATCAAGGCTGCGTTTGTTTCTAAGAACAAGACACTGAGAACAAGACATAAAGGACAGAGACACACAATTTTGTGTTCTTGTATTCTATTTGGTAATAAACTAAAATAAATTCAGAAAATCTAATTTATTCACATTTTTTTTCATTCAAAAAATTTGAGATGAAAAATATTGTAATAAAAAATATAATTATGAAAAATTAACAAGAATAATAAAAGAAAAAATAAAAAATAAGTTGTGTCATCCAACACAGATCTGAATGCATACATCAATTGTTTGCATTAAGCACTCCAAGGGCCAAGAATAGGATAAAACATTAAAAAAGTTTCACTTACAGTCCATGTGAAAAGCAAGGTGACATCTGCTGTTGTTTTTCCAAAATTATTTAACTGCATAAATAACATTCATTGCTTATTAGGAATTTAGGAGCAACATATGTATCGAATTCTAACAAAAAAAAGAAATTGAAATGAGTCTACCACAAAAGTAAAAACTGGTGCAGGAAAGCTACTCTCCTTGTAATTATGGGGTATAATAGGTGAGATCTGAGGACAAACTATTCTCAGTGCTTGCTGGGTCAGGTTCTGCATTTGGAACAAAATTATAGAGGAGATAATCAATGTAAGGGATAAGTTATTTACAATTAATATCATAATGCACTTGGAATTTTGGAATATATGACTACCCCGTTTTACCTTCATAAATTAGTAACTGGTAATTTACAAGGCAATCTATAAATGTTTTTCACCACTTGGACGCGAAACGAATACCTGATATTATTAGCATCAGCAAGCAAAGAAATAAATTTGGTTATGAATGTCCTTTTTCTTGATAAACAAACTGGTATCAACCTTAAAGTACATTGTAATTGATATTTAAGTTTCAAACAAGATTGTAACAGACATTAATCTGGTTCCCAAACCAATATGTACTATGTTCTTGCAAGATGTCTAACATTGGACTAGGTAATTCTTTATAATGTTATGGATTCATGGTGTGTTCTGTTGTCAGCATCACATTATTCACTTGTGCTTTTCTCTACAATTAAAGCTTCTGGGCCTTATTGTGAGAAGGCATTCAAACATAGTGATCAATATTATTGTATATGAGTTTAGCAATCAACAAAATAATAATTCATTATAATAAAATGCCTACATTTTTTGTAGGCAAACATCAATATTCAAATAAATAAATAATATGAATTTGAAGTTTCTTTAGTCATACCCCATATAATTAACTTATGTGCAACTACTGTCCACTTTAAAATTTAAAAGACAACATCCAAAGTTTTTATAACTTGGAGCACCATGACTTTAATGTTTGAGTCTGATTAGTGAGAAATAATATGAATTTTATTTTTCTTAAAATATTTTTCCATTAACATAGAATAGAGTACAACTAAAAAGACAACAGAGGATAATAACTAAGCCATGTCAACAAATATTCTCTATTACTGAAATCAGCATGACAATTTTACATTTATATCGTCAGAAAAAAAATAGCTTCAAAATACCTTTACCTAACCATGATGTAACGCAGCAACAAAATAGCTTCAAGTGCAAATTAAATTAAACTCTCGCAGCTAAATTAGCTTATTGGAATCATAACAAGAATAATGCACTAAATTAAACTAAAGCATCAAGTCAAAGACACTCAAGATCATAAAGGTTCTATAATGAAACAAAGAGGTGAAGCAAGGAGTTGAACAATGACATAAAAAAGATTAATGGGAAATCAAAAGAGAAAGAATGGCTTGAACACTACTCAAGCAAGAGAACAAAAAATAGATGAGATAAAATCTAGTTCACCGTCCCCTTCGGCATTGCCATCAAGGCTGGAGAACTAGAAAATTAAATATTATTAATAAAAAGGTTATAAATCACAATTACATCTATAATGATCGTCCTACCTACATAATTATTTTTTCAAACATATCTTCCGGTCATTATTCATTTACAAAACTAGCTAACAATTAACTCGAACTAGATATGTGCAACCTAAATAAAAATCTTTAGACCATTTACATGTTCTTCCTCCTTTAAGCAAATCCTCCATCCGGGTCTCCGATATCCCATGGATTCATCATTGCAGAATCTGATTGCTCGTCACTCATTCTTCTTCTTCTCTTTCTTCTTCTTCTTTCTTGGTTTCCTATTTCTTCTTCTTCTTTCTTGGATTCCTATTTTTAATTTTAGATATAGTATTTATTTATATAAGCTTCATTTTCTAAGATAAAGGTGTCAATTTAATTTATATTATATATTCTAAGAGATTACATAATTGTAACTAATTGGGATAGTATAGTTGACTCATTTAGATTACATAAGATTTTCTTTTTTTTATACTCTGTTTCTTCCCTATACAACATACTTTAATTACAAATTATCAATTTAAATAAAAAAATAAAATAGTTGACTCTATTTAAATTTTATGCATTCTCAATGCAAAATTCTTCTAAAATAACAATAATAATTGTAACTAATTGGGATAGTAAATTTCACTCGTTTAGATTACATAATATTTTCTTTTTTTGATACTCTGTTTCGCTCCTTATACAACATACTTTAATTACAAATTATCTATTTAAATAACAATAAAAAATAAAAGAGTTGATTCTATTTAAATTTTGTTTTCAATGCAAAATTCTTGTAAATTAATATCAAATCAAATTATTGTTATATAGACAAAAAGTGGTTAACTTCTACACCTCAATCTCAACAAGAAACCAATTGATCATTGCTACTTTTCATTTAATTAAGTAAAGATCAACCAAGAATCTACTATGGATAAAAATAAATAATTATAGGAATACTTTAGAGCACAGATGAGGTGCCAATAGTTTGTGATAGGAAGGGAAGGTTCTAGAGTCCTTTTTATTATATAATGTAGCCAATTAGTTAGTTTAGCCTTTGGTGTCTTAGTGTTTAGTATTAGCGAAATGATGTTCACAACAGAGTCAAAGTAATCCAAGGTAAATATTTCAGCTCATTATTCCTTTGCTTATGTTGTTATGGTAAAGTACAGGGAGATTCTTCTAATCAATATCATAAACACTTGACTCATTTTGCATTGGTCATAGAAAGTTCCAGCAATGGAAACAAGAACCTTACCTTACGCCTTTCTGTTTGTAAATGCTTATCAGCTGGGTTCCCGAACTCGGGGCTCCCGAAGTATCCAAGATTTGCAACACGAACTGTGGGTTCTGGAAGAGTTGTGAGAAGAAGAGTAAGATGGAGCTTCCTCTTAGTAAAAAATGTTGAGAAATGCAGGATGTGGTTGTTGTGAGATTCATTGTGAAGAATGCAGGTAGCAGAATTGAAAGAGGGAAATGAGAAGAAGGTTCTGGAAGAAGAGTGTTGTGAATGGTGGAGAAGAGTGAAGCAAGTTTTCAAAGCCATTGGAATTGAATTGCAAAGTGTAAGGTGTTGGGTTTCATTCGTCACAGCTCACAGGGACATGACAACGTTAAGCGCGTTATTTTTATTAGTAGTTTCAAGTTTCAACAAATGCCATGTTTGAGGTTTGAAAATTAAACCAAACCGTTTATCGAAGGCTTATCGAACCAGAAGGTTCTGGAAGAAGAGTGTTGTGAATGGTGGAGAAGAGTGAAGCAAGTTTTCAAAGCCATTGGAATTGAATTGCAAAGTGTAAGGTGTTGGGTTTCATTCGTCACAGCTCACAGGGACATGACAACGTTAAGCGCGTTATTTTTATTAGTAGTTTCAAGTTTCAACAAATGCCATGTTTGAGGTTTGAAAATTAAACCAAACCGCTTATCGAAGGCTTATCGAACCGTAGAATTAAATGTTTAAAAGATTTAAAAAGATATATATTTTGTAGTTTATTATTTTATATAATAAATAATATATTAATATATAAAAAATATATTTTTTTTTTTATCTTTTTCGTAGTTTATTTTAAATTGATGAGCTGTTAAAATACTATATTAGTTTGACTAGTTAGTTTGACTAGTTAATCTATTTTTTTATCTATTCTTAATATATAAAAGTAGGTACAAAGGTTTACCCACATTACTTCTAAGTTATTTTTTTTCTTCTATTAACGCTATTTCAGCACCAACGCTTACTTGACAAAATTTTAGAATTCACCACTCAAATCTTGCTAAATCAACTTTTATTTTTACATAAAAAAAAACACAAAAAATAACTAAAAAACACAATAAAAACCAACAAATTAATTTTTTCTAAATCAATCCTTATTTCTAAAATAACAAAAACACAAATTAACATTTACCCCAACAAAAAGCCCTCAAAACCAAAGAACTTATTACCTTTCTTAAACCCTCACCCTATTAGCACCTCTCCGTACTAAGATCCTATTTCCTTCATCCTCTTCCGGTCTCATCCTATTTCCTCCATCCTCTTCCGGTCCCATGAGCCATTGTTTTTTCCTAAATACAAATTGTACATCACGATGTCCATCTCCGGCGAAGCCGCATTGCATAAATTACATAAACCAGGGCAAACTCCATTCCTCCTCTTGCAGTTTTCCTGCCAGAGCTCGATTATGCATATCAAACCAACATCACAATTCGGTGCCGCCAACGTATAGGAAATTTGTTCCAGGTATCTTCCTAAAGATTTTCAACTTTGCCGTTTTCTCTTCGCATTGTTAAATATCATTTTCAATAGCCCTATTTATTTGTTATAAATAATATTTTAATTGTGAGCTCATTTCAAGTAGCATAAGTTTATGTATTCTTCTTTTGTAAACGGTTCTGTCCAACAGTCACAACCAAAATTAATGTGCGTTTAAAATTATTGCTCCTTATATACTATCGATTACAATATTTCATCATCAAATTATAAATTGTTATTTTACATGTGGAGTACTTCTTCCACAATTTACATTCACGTGTTCTTTTTTTTTTTATTCAAATTGTTATTCCAGATGTGCAGTATTGCTTCTACAATTTACTTGAAATGGATTATCATTCTTTGACCATGTCTTACTCTCTTTGTTGTAGAATGATTTGCATTGGTAATGACAGACCCGAAGAGTTAATACCCAAAATTGCTAGATGAAAATCAACCAATCACTATTTAATAAAATGTTTTAAAAAAATTAAAACAAAAAACTCTTATCTATTATTATTCAATTGAAACATCAAATACTAATTAAATGCAATAAACATACATTAAAAGTGTCATAATAATAATAATTATAAAAAATTTTAGTTACAAATATTCAAATTCTATAACTTATACATATTAAAACTCTTACTATTCTTCATTTCTTAATCTCTTATACTAATTGTCAAAAATTCCTTAAATTTAATATAACATTTTATATATTTTTCATTCTCATTCATTTATTTTTTTCATTATTTACAAACAAAAAAACCGCAAAAAAAGATAAAGTGTAGCCATTAATGCAAATCGAAAAATGAAAAAAAATACAGTTATATATAGTTTTGTATAACTCTAATATAAATAACCTATATCTTTTTTAAAAAATAAATAAATTCAAAATCTATTTATAATATGTTCTCTAAAATATTTTTAATATAACATTTATTAAAATATANNNNTATAACTCTAATAAAAATAACCTATGTCGTTTTTAAAATAAATAAATTCAAAATCTATTTATAATATGTTCTCTAAAATATTTTTAATATAATATTTATTAAAGTATACTATATAGTATAAATAATCTACTTCTCCGCGGTCTCACTCTAGTTTTTAATTAATTTTGTGTCAAACAATTTATATTAAACCAAACTAATTTGATGGCTAATTCTTAATTAATTGGGTGGAATTGAATTGCAAAGTCTAATGTGTTGGGTTTCATTGGCACAGGGAGATCAGAACGTTAAGCGTCGTTAATCAATAATCATTATGTTTGGGTTAAAGGGGAAAAAAAGGTAAGTAAATAAATAAAAATAAAAATTGAACTCATCTGTTATCGTTATTTTTATTAGTAATTTCCACAAATGTCATGTTTTGACCGTTTGAGGTTTGAAAATCAAATGATCGAACCGGTAAAATTAAATATTTAAAAGTTCAATTAAAATTTAACTAAAATTTAATTGAATATAATAAAATAATATATTAATATATAAAAAATATATTTTTTAAAAAGATTTATTTTTTGTAATTTATTATTTTAAATTAATTAATTGTTAAAATAAAATTTAGGGTGATTTTTTTTAAATAAAATAAAAAGTTATTATTTTTCAAAATCCTATTTTTTAACTTTAATTTTTAAATATGATTTTTTTTTCTTTTTCAAAACAAGTTTGCTGCACTGCAGGCGAACTCTATAATTTTTTATAGAGTTCGCCTAATTCCCGCGAATTCAAATTCTTAAACTTCACAACTTACAATAGCAACTACTATCATCGTCTCTAGAGTACATAGAAATATATAATGGTACACATGAATAAGTCATATTTTTATTGTAGAAATAATGGACTTTTTTTAATGTATAATGGAAAAAAATTCTTGTTAAACATGGCTTATTCCCGTGTATCTGTGTATTTCTGGAGAGAGACGATGATGTTGAAGAAGCCATACTTGTTGTCTGTGTATTTTTGTGTACTCCTTATGTACTGTCTTGCATACGATGATAATGATTTAAAAATTTGAGTTTCATGCGTTTTGAAAAAAATTGAAGTGAAGTTCACCGAAGGAACTCTATAAAAAATACAGAGTTGGCGGGGAGTGCGGCGAATTCGCCATAAATAAAAAAAATCGTATTTAAAAAAATTAAAGTTGAAAAAATTAGGTATAAAAAATATTTTATTTTATTTCTAAAAAAATTCAATATAAAACTCTTAGATGAAATGTAAGTTTGAATATAATTTTGCATTAACTGTAAAATTATCCCGGGAGAGAGTTTGACAACACAACATAGGGTGCTCGTCATGGATTTTCGCGTTGAGCAAAAGTTGAGGAAAAGACACCATACGAAGAACCCAAGGACGAGGTGGTGGCGGATGAAAGGTGGGGAACAAAGAAGCTTCCTAAGACGAGTAGGAGAAGAGGCAAAGTGGGATGGGAATGGAAGCGCGGAAGAGATGTGGAGGGAGATGGCAGAAGTTATTAGAAGAACACCAAAAGAAAGTTTTGGTGGATCTAAAGGAATAGGACCAAGAGACAAGGAGTCTTGGTGGTGAAATGCGAGTATACAAGAAAAGATAAAGATAAAAAGGGAATGCTTTAAAGAGTGGTCTTTATGCCGCAATGCAGATAACTGGGAAAAATATAAGGCGGCTAAGAAAGAGACAAAAGTGACTGTAAGTGAAGCAAGAACAAGAGCATATGAGGGTCTCTACCAGTCTTTGGGCACGAAAGAAGGAGAAAAAGGTATATATAGAATTGCAAAGAGCCGGGAAAGAAGAACGAGAGATTTGGATCAGGTTAAGTGCATAAAGGATAAGGATGGAGAGGTGTTGGCTCAAGAGGAGAAGATTAATGAAAGGTGGAAGAGCTACTTCTACGAGTTATTTAATGAGGGACAGAAGACTCTTCCGAGCCTTGGTCGATTATGCACAAGGGAAGAAGATCAAAACTTTGACTACTATCGAAGGATTCGAGACTTCGAGGTAAAAGAGGCTCTAAAGCAGATGAAAAATGGCAGGGCAGTAGGACCTGATACTATCCCGATTGAGGTTTGGAAGGGTCTTGGAGAAAAAGGCATCAACTGGTTAACCAAGCTTTTTAATGAGATTTTAAGGTCAAAGAAGATGCCTGATGAGTGGAGAAAGAGCACCTTGGTACCTATCTACAAGAATAAGAGGGATATACAAAGTTGCGGAAACTATAGAGGGATTAAGCTTATGAGTCATATTATGAAGTTATGGGAAATGGTGATAGAACGGAGGTTGAGAAAAGAGACACAAGTAACAGAGAACCAATTTGGATTTATGCCAGGAAGATCTACCACTGAAGCGAAATACCTATTAAGAAGGATGATGGAGAGGTATCGTAGTAATAAAAGGGATCTACATATGGTGTTTATTGATTTGGAAAAAGCGTATGATAGGGTACCAAGGAAGGTCTTATGGAAGGTTTTAGAAAAGAGGAGAGTAAGGATCGCATATATTCGGGCAATTAAAGACATGTATGATAAGGCCACAACTAGTGTGAAGACTCAAGGTGGTGTGACAGAGGAATTCCCTATTGGTATAGGATTACACCAGGGTTTGGACATGTGAGAAGAAGACTGATAGAACATCCAGTCAGGAGGGTGGATGAGATGGAAGATGGACAAAGGGCGAAAGGTAGAGGAAGACCTAAGAAGACCATCCATGAGGTGGTTAAACGAGATCTACATGTAAACGGTCTCTCTGTAGACATGATACATGACAGGGCACAATGGCGTCGTTTGATTCATGTAGCCGACCCCACTTAGTGGGACAAGGCTTTGTTGTTGTTAAAATTAACATTTAATTTTTAATTTATTTTTCATAAATTATGATAATATTATGTATTTTTAACAATATTATAACTAAATGATATTAAAAATTATAAATTGTTAAAAGAGAAAAAAATGTGATATATAAATAATATAACTAATGAATACAATTAGATCAAAAATAAAAAAAGAAACTAAAAAAAATTACAAAAGACATGATATATTATATTTTTGTATTTTTCATACAGATATGTGTCATCTACTTATACAATTGGTTTGTAGCTCCTTAATACTCTAATGCAAGGATAAAAGCTCCAAAACACTCCTATCATTATCCTAATATTCTCGACCATTTCATTCTCTCGGTATGTTAGTGCAGTTTCGATCTTGACTACTGTTGATGGCTTTTTTTGTACGCTTATCAAAATTTTTCGCAATTGCCTTTTGTTTAGACAGCTATGTTTTGTAGTAACTTATCGTATAATTTAATTTCTATTGCACTTCAACAATCAATATTTCACCTTTAAAAGTGGACCCGCTTTAACCAATGGCTTTATCATTTTTGCAATCATGTATGAGTTTAGTTTGGCATAATCTTGAGAAATGGTAATTCTAGTGCATGTGTGACTACCATTGTACTGTCTTATAACCCAGCAAAACTTTCTTTTAATAAGCCTAGCCATGATAAGTCAATTGTAACTTGTTTTATATTGTCACAATCACAATTTCTCTAAAACTAAACTCCATGCCATTGATAAATTCACCGTCTATAATAATAATAATAATGTCTCACCAATAACAACAAAAAATAATTCTTCAATCAATAATGCTCTACATCCATATAAAAAATGCATCCAAGTTATCCAAGTAATATTGGCTAGACGCGCTCCCCTCCCCCCTCACTCGTTTGTCATACACACACTTCATATAACGTGCTGCGACCTAAAGCTTTGCTTAACGTAAACCTTCTGCTGCAACGTAAACCTTCTTCTTCTCTTCTCTGCTCACATTCTTCCTTATTGATCTGCATTGCCTTCGTCATTCTCCCCTGGTCGCGTTCATCTTCTTGTTTTCTTCTTTCGATCTGGTTATGTTGCATTTATCTTCTTCCTATTCTTCTTTGTTTTTTTCTTCGATCTGCACTTCTGAATCGAAACAATGAATGACTCAACTTCCAATCAGTTGAATGAGAGCAATTTGGATTATTCTTCTGAAACAAATCAAACTGACGAAGTTTGGATTATTCAATTTTGAATCGAATTGAATGGAATGCAATTGCTAATTTGAATTGAATGGATGGAGGTGTACTTAATTGAATTTAATTGAATTGATAATATGTAAATTGTAGGCAGAGCTGTTTGAATTTGATTTTATATAATGGATTATGTTTCGTTCACTCAGTACTATACAATTGTTTCACCATAAGTACGCGTTCGGTTCATTATGCAAAAAGATATTCGAATTTGATTTCATATAATGGATTATATTTCATTCATCCAGTACTATACAATTGTTTCACCATGAGTACGTGTTCGGTTCATTATGCAGAAAGCTGTTCGAATTTGATTTTATATAATGAATTATGTTTCGTTCATTCAGTACTATACAATTGTTTAACCATGAGTATATGTTTCGGTTCATTATGCAGAAAGCTGTTCGAATTTGATTTTATATAATGAATTGTGTTTCGTTCACTCAGTACTATATAATTGTTTTACCATGAGTACGTGTTCGGTTCATTATGCAGAAAGATGTTCGAATTTGAATTTATATAATGAATAATGTTCAATTCATTTAGTACTATACAATTGTTTCACCATAATAATATGTTCGTTTCATTTCTGTTCTGCATGATTTAAAACTCTTCCTCCTCACCTTCTACTGCTTCTTCACCAGAGAGAGAAGGAGGAAAAGACAAAAAAATACAGCAGTAACAACAACAAAAGAATGACGATAAGGAGAAAACACTTGAAGAAGAATGAACGCAAAAAAGAAGGAGGAGGATGAGGAGGAGGAGGAACGCGAAGAAGAAGGCGAAGAAGGTGTTGGGCCGACTTGGATGAACTTGGATACAAAATTACATGGATGTGTAGCATGACTGTAATTTATATCATCTTCATCTACATCTTTAGTTGGACCAACAATATGATAAGTGCCCTCAAATTCGCCTTCGCTTTCAGTGTTATAAATCGTTCAGTAGATGTTAGGCTCTAATAAATTAACCTCGACTAATTCTTCAAACTCAACATATAACTTGATAACTGACACTTGTACTCATGTTTGTTGGTAGATCAAAAACATCCTTTACATACTTGTTTCGTCAGCCACATACAATATTTGAAATTAAAGAAAACCACCAAATATTAACACAGATTGTCTATAAAGAATATGTGACTCTTCTTAATATATATATATTTTTAAACTAACACCTCCCTCTATTTTTATACATGTATACTCTCACACTCTAAAGGAAAAACACTCTCCCACTCACACTCAACCAAACATATCTGTTCTTTCTTTTATAATATCTCAGTTATATTTTCTTAATAAGAGAAATAAAATAAGTTCCTTATATAATATCAATAGTCCCCCGTGTATTGACAATACGCCTTTCGTATATTAAAAATTTAATATTATAATAACTCAATACATTCTCTGGTTTACTACAAATAATTTTTTTTTAAAAAATCTGCTACGTAAATCGCCTCTTGTGAATTGCCCTACCTTGAAATTTTAAAAAACACAATAAAATTTAATAACTGGATGTTACACTAAAATATGGTCTATATTAAAAAAATCAGCCAAAATAATTCTATAAAAAAATGTTTGATAAGTTTAAATTATTTTATTTTTTTAATGCAAAAGATTATTTTCATTTACATTATTACATTCTTTTGGTGTATTGTACAAGTTTAAATTTAATAATGTATGACTACAATATCCTCTTGCAAGTAGAATCATATATAAGCTGCTATAGACTTCTTGGTACTTTCTCATCCTTCGTCTTCAGAAGACGTGCAACTTTGCAAAAATCAACATGGTATATTGACAAAGACAAATCACCTTTCTTCACGTCAACCTTAATCTCGTGCCATGTGTGCTTATTTGGTCTCGGTAATACCCACTGCATTGTCCATATGGCTAGAGGGCACATATAACACATAGATCTGTATCTATTGTTAGTGTCGTATACTTCAGGCGTTTGGAAAGCATAATTGTTGATTCAACAGAAGAATTAACCTTCATTAACTATTTCTAAAAGAATACATGATAAAATATAAAAAATTTTATTTTGAGTTATTTTGTTGACTAATATCTGAATCAGTTTTTAAAAAGTATTTAGTCAAGACATTTTAATTTTCAATTAATTTTAATTACTAAATTAGTCTTCAAATTTTAAATTATTTGTCTATATGAAAAAATTAATTTAAGAATTTTAAAAACTTTTAAAGACAGTTATGTCTTTATTAAATAATGATAGGACTAATTTGTTTAATTCTTTATCAAAATATGACGTAAAAATTTATGCATCTAAGAAAATAAAGAGTTAAAGACTAATTTAGTTAAAATTTGTTGAGAATTAAAATGTTGACTAAAAATTACATTGCTCGTGTGTTACATGACATAACGGACTAATCAAAAAAGAAAAAGAAAGTTAAGTTTCTTATCAAAGAAATCCGTTGATAAAATTAAAACCACCTGATTCTTTGATTAAAGCTTACTTTGTTATCAACTTGAGGCTGTAATTTTCCACAAGTTTTAGTATCAAGAGAATAGAGTAATAAGGTAGTTTACCCAAGTCCATCCTTGGAAAAAGCATGACCAGTGCAAAAGACAAGTAAAAATGAACATCAAAGGTAGGTATTCCACATTGGATACTCAATGCCTTCAAGATAAAGAAATTGACCAATGTTTTCTTCCTCTTCTTGAAGCAGATTTACTCCATATGCTGACTTTGATGTAGTTGGAGTGGGTGCAGAGCTAAATCTTTCAAGAATGTTAATAGCATTATCACTTTCGGGCGATAAATTTGGGCTCTCTAAATCATATATGAACCCATACCCTCTTGATTTCATTACAAAACATATTTAATTTGTTCAAACATAATTGATTGAGCTCCAAATCTGAAATTGGAAAAAGCATGATCTTTAAGCCAATCATATCGGTATAAACCAAATTTTATTATTCTGAAACCAACTTTAACAAACTGAAAAATTATGTATCTTCCTAATAGTATCTATTTTTTACTTCATTATAGGATTGTGGAATGTCCAAGATGCTATATCATTTATTACAAGACAGAAATAATACCAAATTGAAGAATGAAATTACAAACCGGAAAAGATGAACAAATCTCAGCCATTGCAATAATTAGTGTCAAATACTTAACAATACCTAACAATAGAGGAGTGATTCCTGTGAATAGGGTCATTGTTGAAAATACTTAACAATAATTAGTGTAAGGAAAAGTATATGGAACCAACTTCAAATCAGCCAAAAATGGAACAACTTGATTAATTATAAATATAGTAATTAATTTTATTTATTTATGATTTAAAATATTGGTTATTAAATGTTTCACCACATTTAAATTAGGAGGAAATACGTTCAGTATTATTGCAACGTGAATTACAGAAACTGATTCAATTAGCTTCCGTCTCTTCACCCTCTTCTCTTTCCAAATGCTTAAAACACGATAAATCAAAAAACAGATTCAGAACCATCCAATTTACAATGAAAAGAAACATCCTAATGCCTAGCATAAGCACCATCCACGCAAAAGTTTTGGATTTACTCAGAGACATTTGGCTGGTTTTTGCCTGAAACCATCTTGGTTTTCTAGCATTATTGTTAGTGTAAAATACTTTGTCTATAATTTAGTTAGTGTCAAACTCTTCTTGTATTAATTCTCAACTTTTTTTTAGTGACAACCAAATAAAATATAAAAAAAATTATTAATAAAAGTATAAAATTACATAGAAATATTTTATAACTAATTTTTATGGATGAAATACTTTAAAAGAATTTTACATATATGTTTAATTAATATATTTTAAGCTAATAATCTTTTAAAAAGATACATCTTTTTTTTACCAAAAATCTCTTCGACATAACCACAAAGATTTTTTATAAAATTTAGTTCACCATCCCCTTCGACATTACCATCGTAGCCGAAGAACTAGAAAACCAAATATTATTAATAAAAAAAGTGATGAATTATAATTGCATCTAAAGAGTTCCTGTTCATAGATAATGACATATTTCTACCTCATCATTTTTTTTAAACTAATCTTCCTACCTCATTGTTCATTTATAAAACTATCTAAGCTATTATAATGCCTTGGAATTGAGGCACATTCACATAGTAGAAAATCAAAGAAAACTAAGTTAATAATTAACTCGAACTAAATACGTGCAACCTAATTAAAAATCTTTAGTTTATTTATCATGTATTTTTTTAAAAATAATTAATTAATAAAGGTTGATTCTCCTGTTGAATCAACAATTATACTTTCCAAACTCTTGAAGCATGTAACACTAATAATAGATACAGATCTATGTATTACGTGCGCTCCTTAGCCATATGGACAATGCAGTGAACATTATCGAGACCAAATAAGCACACGTGGTGCGAGATTAAGGTTGACATGAAGGACCATACTAGTTTTTGCAAAGTTGCATGTCTTCTGAAGATGAAGAATGAGAAAGTACCAAGAAGCCTATGGTGGCTTATATATGATTCTACTTGCAAGAAGATGTTGTAGTCAAAGATTGTTAAATTTAAACTTGTGCAATGCACCAAAAGAATTCAATAATGTAAATGAAAATAATCTTTTTCATTAAAAAATAAAATAATTTAAACTTATCAAACTTTTTTTATAGAATTATTTTGGATGATTTTTTTAATATGAACCATATTTTAGTATAACATCCAGTTATTATATTTTATTACGCTTTTAAAAATTCTCAAGGCGGAAAAATTCACAACAGAAGAATTACAGTAGCAGATTTTTTTTTAAAATTATTTGTAGTAATACTAGAGAACGTATTGAGTTATTATAATATTAAATATATAATATACGGAAAGTGCGTATTGTCAATATACGGGGCGTATTGATATTACATAAGGAATGTATTGTATTTCTCTTATTAAGAAAATATAACTGAGGTATTATAAAAGGAAGAACGGATATGTTTGGTTGAGTGTGAGTGGGAGAATGTTTTTCCTTTAGAGTGTGAAAGTATATATGTATAAAAATGCATAAAGGTGTTAGTTTAAAAATATATATATTATAATGCTCAAATTTTTTCTTAAACATGTGTAAATTTTATATGTAACAATAATTCATGTGATGTTATTCTTTTTTGCAATAACATATGAGAAATTTAAGAGTATATTTTATAAATGTGTTGATAATTAAATATGAAGAAGAGCCACATATTCTTTATAGACAGTCTGTGTTAGTATTTGGTGGTTTCGTTTAGTTTCAAATAATATATGTGGCTGACGAAACAGGTATGCAAGGGATGTTTTCGATCTACCAACAAACATGAATACAAATGTCAGTTATCAAGCTATATGTTGAGTTTGAAAAATTATTCGAAGTTGATTTATCAGAGCCTAACATCGACTGGATGGTTTATAACACTGAAAGCAAAGACGAATTTGAGGGCACTTATCATATTGATGTGGATGAAGATGATATAAATTATAATAGTTGAACCTGATGTTGCAAATGTGGTAAACTCACTAGCAAGTCATATCCATCTGGGGAGGCTTCTTTTATGCACATTTTGAATCTGGACACTATAAATGCACTAGAATTTTTTGAGTATGTTAATATAGATAAGTAGTCTTTTTATTATTATTATTATTATTATTGAATCCTATAGTAATATTGAAGAATTATTTTTTTGTTGTTATTGGTGAGACTTTATTATTATTGTAAACAGTAAATTTATTATTGACATGGAGTTTAGTTCTGGAGAAACTGTGGTTGTGACAATTAAAAATTATATCATTTGCAGAGGTATGAATTATTAGGAGTGTGAATCTGAGCTAACTACATTTTATGCAAAGTGTGTACAATATAAAACAAGTTGCGATTGACTTATCATGGCTAGGCTTATTATTAAAAGAAAGTTTTGTTAGGTTATAAGGCAGTACAATGGTAGTCACACATGCACTAGAATTATCATTTCTCAAGATTTTGCCAAGCTGAATTCAGACATGATTGCAGAGGTGATAAAACCATTAGTTGAAGCGGGTCCATTTTTAAATGTGAAATATGTGATTGTTGAAGTGCAATTAAAATTCAATTATACAATAAGTTACTACAAAACATGACTGTCTAAGTAAATGGCAATTGCGAAAATTTTTGGTAAGCAATGGTACAAAAAGAGCCATCAATAGCAGTCGAGATCGAAACTACACTAACATACCGAGAGAATGAAACGGTCGAGAATATTAGGATAATGATACGAGTGTTTTGGAACTTTTATCCTTACATTAGAGCATTAAGAAGTTACAAACCAATCGTACAAGTAGATGACACACATCTGTTAAAAAATATAAAAGGACTCTGATAGTTGCAGTTTTTTAAGATGAGAATAGCAATATTGTGCCTCTTAATTTTTTATTATACTATTTAGTTTGTTAAACAAATGTATTAGGTGATAAATTCGTAAAACACGAATATATAATGTCTTTTGTAATTTTTTTTAGTTTTTTTATTTTTGGTCTAATTGTATTCATTAGTTATATTATTTATATCTCACCTTTTTTTCTTGTATAAATCTTTTAATTTTATAATTATTAAATTTAAAATTAATTTATATATTTCATAAAATATATATTTATTTTATTTTTGCACAATGCGCGTGTGTAAATCTAATTGAAATTGAAAATAAGAGTGAGAGAGGAAGCATATATATTAAAAAGAGAAAGAGTGCTAGTACACTGTTGCAGTGTTTGTTTAGTAGGTGTGTCCATCCAATTTTGAAATACGATGACACACTCACACCCATATTTTATGTTTAGTTTTTAAATACATAAAATAAGTAAAGACAGGGTGGTATACATTAGTACACAAATACATAAAATTTGTGTATTGTCACTTTATTGAGACACTAAGATACAAAGACTAAGACATAAGTTTTTCCACTTTTATCCTTAATAGTAGTGACGGTGGTGATGCTTTTTTTTTTTGGAGATAAGGATAATATTGATATTTGCCATTTATGTTCTGTCTTGTGCATAGTTATCAAACAAAGTAAAAATTTTGTGTCTCCTTATATATATGTTTTCAATATTTGTGTATTTGTGTCTATGTCTTCACCCATATATAAACCAAACAGAACCTGTGTTCACGAACTTACAGGGATTGGACGTGTGTTACACAAGCAATATGCCCACTGTGTATTGTCAGTGCAATACATTCTTTGCGTGTTGTACTTCTTCCAAACGATAATCTCAAATCTTGTAAACTACAGTTTCTTGCAATATCACCCTAAATTTGACTTTGTTCTTTAATAATAAAAAAAATCAAATTATTTTGCCTAATTTTAAAAATATATTAATATATATATGTTTGTGTATGATTATATATTTGGAATAAATATTGTTTTGGTCCCTAAATTAAAGTTTAGTATTAAAATCAAATTCGTCTCTAATTTTATTTTGGATTTAAAATCGACCCAAACGTTTTATTTGATATTAAATTCGTCCTTTCAATATTTTCGAACAAAAATACCTTATATTTTTTCTTAACCTAACCCCACCGTTCACCACCACCACCACCTTTATTACCATCAACTATTCCTCTTCTTATATCTGTTCATTTTAATCCATCAACAATAACAACACAACACAACATAACATTCAAATTAAAAAATTCATCATCAGCAACATAACATTCAAATTAAAAAATAATATTAACAACCTCATTTATTTGAAAGAGATTGAAAAGAAGAAACGAAAAAGCGAGAGAACAAGAGAGCAAGAGGAAAGCTCAAAATCGTGGCCACCATCATTGGAATTGTCGTCTCTGTTGCTCTTGAAAATTACCGCCGCTGAAACCAGAGACAGATACATGGAGAGCAAGTGGAGACCTGACCCCCTTCCTCCAGCTTTTAAAAAAAAATAACAGTAAAAAGTCCAACCCAACCTAAATAAAACATAATAATTAAAAAAAAATTAAATTCCTAAAACTAAATTCTCTTTCTTCAAGTTTCCTGCGGCTCATTAACTGTCCATATACTTTTGATTTTCAAAGCCATAGCCTCACGAGTCACGCTGTCACGTCTTCACTGGCACTGCCGAGGGTCCACTAAAGTTTTCAATAATATCAATTAAAGTAAATGTATTCATTCTATTTTTTACTTTTCTTAAAGTATGTGAATTAGTAGAACGTTTTATCCAGTTGACTTCAGTGACCAAGAGAAATTTCACATTAAAATGCATGCTCAATATTATAAGCTTGATGCTCCTAATCATGTTGAATTAACTAACTTGTGCACAATTTTGGAGTTATGTCAATGATTAACGAAGACAGAAAAGTTTTTAAAATATCCTTTGATTGATCATTTGATTTGCTTGGTATTAACTCTTCCTGTTTCAACTGTTACAACTGAGAGATCTTTTTCAGCTATGAATATTATGAAGAATAGATTCAGAAACAAAATAGAAGATGAATTTTTCGCTAATTGTCTTTTGATTTACATTGAGAAGAAGATTGCTAAAAGATTTGACACAGATTCTATTATCGATGAATTTTATTATATGAAGAATCGACGTGTACCACTTCGTTAGTAAAAAGTACACATTTTTTTGTACTTTAAATATATATTCTCTATCGGTATATTTTTGTAAGAGTTAATAGCCAAATTTGTCCCTGAAAGACACAACTAGAAAATGGCTTAATACAGACAGATTTACAGACAGATTTAGTCTTTATTGCAGACGAATTTTTGGTTACCGATGAAATTACCGACGGATTTTGTCTCTCTGTAAAAGCCCCGTCGGAAATTATTTACCAACGGATTTTTTTTCCGTCGGAAAATTACCGACGGATTTTTACTAGTTACCGACGGATTTTTCCTCTGTAAATTCTCCATCCATTTTCCGACGGCGACGAACTTTCCGACAGATTTTCCGTCTGTAATTACAGACGGATTTTCAGATGGATTTTCCGTCTGTAATTACAAACGAATTTTCAGACGGATTTTTCGTCTGTAATTACAGACGGATTTTCCGACAGATTTTCTGTCTGTAATTATAGACGGATTTTTCGACAGATTTTCTGTCTGTAATTTGAACTTTGGAAAATCATCTCACTTTGATTACAGACAGAAAATCCGTCTGTAAATCCATCAGTAAGGTAAAATAGAATTTTTTTTATTTTTCTAATTACAAAATAACCTTGTTTTCATACAAAATAAATATAAATTTAATACAAATTTTTATCTAATTTGTATTCGAATATTTATAATATTTTAAAAAATAAACAAATTCATCGTATTATCAAACTAAAAGAAAAGTACTATAAACAAGCAAGTAAATATAATTCAAAACATAAACAAAATATATTGATCATCAACTATAATAATAAGTAACAACCATATATCAAAGTGTGTTGATACATCAACTATAATGCAAAACACAAACTCAATGTATTGTTCAACTATACTAAGTTATGCAAATAACAAGACCATATAAAAAATTCCTCATGTTTGAAATTTCAGGACTAAAATCTACTAAAACATCAAGTCATTATCTTTGTCTCATTACATCTCTTTTTATAGCTTCTATTTTTGTTTTGACACTATGTGCAATCTTTCCAACTTCATCAATATCCTTCTCCATCCTCTTCTTGATAGCTGAAAATGATGTTGCATTTCCGTCAGTGATCATAGAGCATTAAGTTTCAGTCACGCATAATGTCCTAATGAAAAAGGCAATATATTTAAAAATTATTGATTTGATGCAATATGAACAAGCACAATCAAGTTTTATTCTACTGTGTAGAGCATTAATATAGAATAGACAGTAGATATTGCATAAGCTTAATCCATTTTAAAGATTTACCATATAAAGATCTTATTATCTTAATAGAGAAAAATGAAATATAAACTAAATCAACAAAACAAGTGAAAAATGATGTGATCACTATCATTTCAAAGTTATAAGGGAAAAGGTGTAACCTGGAGCAGCATAGCCAGAAATACCAGCAAATGTTGTCCAACTATATGAACCAGGCTTGAAAAACTTAGCAGTCCCAACTATATTGAGTGTCTCTGTCCTATTCATTGCAAAACAAAAGCTTGTATGAGCTACCTAAATCTCGGAAGCACAACAAGGAACAGATGCATAAGGAATTCACTGATAATTTCAAAAGTAATAAAAGCTAAGTGATCGATATTTACCCCAATACTTCTTATAGTCCACAAGCTTACAGCCATCAAAAGTCCTACTCCACTTTTGTTGAAAGCTAGAGATTCCTCAAATATGATGCCTACATATCCTATTACAAATAGCAATGCCATGGCAAGATCATGCAGTCATGGTCACAAACTTGTAAACATATTCCCAAATGCAAACACTTCATGCTGAAATATACACAAGTGAATTTCAGCTAAGAGGACATTGATAGACCTGATTTGCGGCCACCCAAGAATGGTTAATTGCTATTGCCCCAGTTGCAGCTGCTGCAAATACCGCAACAGCTTTGAGCAAATCAGTCTTGGGCTTATAACTGTCCTCAAAATCTTGTGAGCTTGTTTCATCAAGTGAACATAGGGGATCACAGTTCCAGATTCAGTTGGTAAGTCCTGAAAACATTTATACGTGAAGTATGAGTTAAGCACTAAGCTATAAGAAGCAGATATGTAACTTTGCCACATTTACGGAGGTTTAATATTTTATTTTTATTTTTAAGTGGAGTTGATATCATTAGGTTCAAATTCAACAAACTTTCCAGAAATTTTGAATCTTGCATTGGTTTTTGAGGTGCCCTTGACTCAAAATATGCAAATCAGTATCGAATATACAAATTCACAAACTTTGCTATAAATGGGTATCCATAAGAACCTGGAACTGCTGCTGGGAAGAAGTGGAGGAACCTCTGGCCTTATCTTCTGCACGCGCCAAGACATGATTATGGAGCAAGCTGGGCCCTCTGATTCTACAGAGAGAGGGGGGCGAGGATTGAAGAGAGTGAAGACGATGAAGTGAGAGCCTAGAGTTCCGGAAATGTAGATCCACTAGTGACCCTCATAAACTCCTCAACATGTCTAGGCAAAGGAGAAGCTCCTGATAACAAGATTCGAACTCGTCCACCTAATGCTTGTTTTGTCTACCAATTATTCAAACCAATAATGTATTAACTTTTTAATTCAATCTTTCATGAGTTTTCTATCTTGCTAGTAAAGTATTGATTAAGTTTAAAGCATACCTTATCAAACACAAGCTTATCAAACAAAGGTGCTGCTTTGTATTGTGGAAGACCCTTCTCTAGATTTCTCAACTTGCTGTTGTTAGAGTCAAGATTAGTTTACATATGAATTGGTAATTAAAACTGTCAAAGAGATTAATTAGTGATAAAAAAATACTAGTTATATGCATAATGAAACAATAGTAGTTTGGAATATATATATTAACTAGTGATAAGAATTACTAATTTGGGCATTCAGATCCTTTAATGCTTGACCATCTTCCCACGTTTCAGATAAGACAATTCCAGCTCTACAATTATAGCCAAACAAATGAGAAGATCAAGAAAACAAAAGAAAAAAAGATATATAAAAAGAAAATTACTATTCTTCACTCATACCTGATTACACCAACATTTCCAAGTCTCAATGAGTCTTGCCGCACTTTCAGCCTGGCCTCTTGTCTCTCAGCCTTTGAAACCGATATCAGCAAATCAGATATTATTTTTGTCCGCTGCAAAATAGACATTTGTCCGTTGCAAAATCATGATTCTTGTGATTTTCAGAAATTGATTAGTTTGGGGGCTCAAACTCTCGTGGTTCCTGGAAACCTTCCTCTTGGATGCAATTTCAAGTATTTGACAACATATGAAACTTCAGATAAGAGTGAATATGATGAAGCTGATTGTTTGAAGTGGTTAAAAAAGTTTACTCAATACTACAAGCAACTTTATGCTGAACTGAATCGACTTCAAGTGCTTCATCCCAATACAAATATCATCTATGCAGATTATTACCATGCTGTGTTGCCACTATATCAATCTCCAACACAATTTGGTACATAAGTCCTCAATCTTTTCTTATCTACTTAAGTACTTATATCTTTTTCAGTTCATGTGTATATATAATTATATATTATAAATAAACGAGTTTTATAACAATGGAAGAGTATTTATATTAATATTCAGTAGCTTTTATATAGCAAACTCGATTCTAATAATAATAAACATAAGTAATAATAAACTCGATTCTAATAATAATAAACATAAGTAAGAATAAACTAGCTTTTATATAGCTTTTATGCAGAATTGATACATTGAATTGTTCTATGTGGACATAAATAGAAGAAACTATTAGCCCCTAATTATGCTTAGAACTTAACACTAGATTAAGAAACACTCATAATTAAAAATAAAACGCAAGAAACGGTTTCACAAATAGAAACACATGAGCACTATTAGTTTAATATTCAATTCTGCAGCACAGCTTCTTGTAATACTTGAGTATAATTAACTAGCATGCATACCTGAGTATGAAAGGAACTCTCAACTTGGGGGAAACTGTATCTCCAAAAAAGTCAGCTTCTTCAACCATCTTCAATAAAGCTCTCCTTACAATGTCCCCCAAATACATACCAGAAATCAACTTCTCAAATATCTGTGAACAATAGTGGAAGAATATTACAGAATTACACATGCTGGTTAAAGCTTTAAACCAATGACTATAACGTGATGATCTTGACCTGCTCTCCAGGGTTTAAGCTCTCAGCATCTAGAGCTACGTCATATTCTGTTAGAGGAAGATGTGAGGATCGGAAATTACCCCACTCCATGTTTATAACCTGCAGTATTTACATGTAATAAGAGCATGCTTTATACCAGCAAATGGTGACGCTAGCTCTAGTATGACAGTAAAGTAAAGATATTTCTAACATGCAAGACAATGACAGTCATAAATAGTATAACCTACTTACCATGTCTCCTGATTTCGGGAGAGGGCCATGCCATTTTGGAATAGCATTTGCACGTTCCACATATGCTGCATTTGTCTCTGTACCAAGGATCACAGCAGCAATGACATCCTGATTGTAGAATCTGCCTCCAGCTAGTGTTCCAATGGTATCATTAACCTAATGCAAAATCACCGAGTTAGTCTGGTGTACAGCCTTATTAGTCCAAACTTTCTATCAAACACAAACTTGAAACCATCATTCTCAAGTCCATATATTAAAAATTATTAATCAATCCTGAAGAGAGGTTAGTGGTACTGACTAGAGCTGAAACTCGCATATCCAAGCCAATTTTTTGCATCGACTTGGTTAGTTCTCCCACGACATCTTCCCCAACCTACAAATCAGAACATAAAGGAAAAAACTATCGGGTTACATGCTAATGAGAGAACAGCTGACTAAAAGAGAAATTGGTACAAGATATCCCCCTCTTTCACAAGAGTTCATGTAATGCAAATTTAAAGCATGTCAAGGCAAGCATTGTAATTTTGGACTTGCAACCGTTAATATAATAACAAAAAGGAATGAAGTCGTGTCTGTCTAATAGAAAAAGATGTATGGAAGATTCTGCAAATGCACCATAAACGATGGCAAGAAGAATTACAACAAAGTTAAATATATCATAATCGAGGTAAGAATAGATATCACATCTTCAATATTGAAACCCTTAGTCCACTTTATTGTAATAATAACAATAATTGTAATAATAACAATAAAGAAAGTTATGAACAAAGAATAATATTGAATCATTAAAAAGAACTAACCGTTCCATGATCTTTTAGCCACTCTCCTAAAGGTCTATTAGTATTCTGAGGATCATAGGGTTCACCGTAAAAGAAGTCCGAAATAACCACATAATAACCAGAAACTGCAATCTTGTCTCCAAGCTTCCTAAACAACAAAAGATGAACAATGTTATTTAGGATAGGAACACATTGAGATGGAAACAGAGATGATTGACAATAAGAGCAGATTGAATCAGATTAGCCTCCTGCTTCTATTGGTGGTAAAATTTATCAAAACCTTCAGAAATTTTAAGTGAAAGATAGCGAAGCTTTAATCTTAGCAAGTAACATCAAACAAGAAAAGCTTCTACCTTCCCTTCTTGTCAATTTTTGTTCAGTCAAGTGTCAAACAAGAGCACATTCAAATAATTAGAATAAAGCAACAAAATTTGGTTTAATGAGGAGAAATAAACTACAAGATATGTCCTGAATATTAACTCACCTCCAAATCAACATATGAGGGATTTCTTCCTATTGATTTAAGAAATTTGTCAAGACCACTTGCATTTAGAGGTGCAATTTAAAGAATCAGACTTTATATATCAGTGTAACTGTAGCAATGCATAATGGAACCAACAAAGGACCTATTAACTTCTGTCTTATGTCAAATTAGACAGGAGAAAGATAGCACTGGGGTTTAAAAGAAGTTACCAGGGTCACACAAGGGAAGCTGGTCTTTGCCAGAGAAGAAGTTACCAATGAAGTGAACTATCATTCCGAGCTTCGTTTCAAGTTTTGCCATTCAACAACAACCACCGAGTTTCCACCGAGTTGGGCTAAGTTTTTCACAAATCGCTGCAGACATGACCGACAAAAAAAATCTCTTTCTTCGCTGATAATAAAATAATTGATAAACCTACAACAAGCTCAATTAGCATCAACAGCAACAAGAAGATAGAAATTGCAAAGAAAAATTGATAAACCTAAAATTGGCACAGAAAAATTGAGCCCTAAGCACTAAAATCACAATCCGATTATACCTGAAATTTACTAAGGGAGCAAAGGCGACAAGAGCGGCGGCGGAGAGAGCTCTGTTACAACGCAGTGTTTTGTTTATTTAGTTACAGACAGATTTTTCGTCTGTAACCATTTCCCACGAAAAAAAAATATTTTTTTCGACAGAATTATCGACGGATTCTCTTTTCCATCTGTAATTTATGTTAATTCATTTTTTTTGTTTTCTGACAAAAAATCCCTCTGAAATTCCGTCTGTATTTCTATGGGATAAAATCCGTCGGAAATATCCGTCTGTAATAACTAATTTTCTAGTAGTGAGATCACCCATTTTTGAAATTAGTTCTCAAAAGATATTCTTAATCATATTAGTCCTTAAAAGATAAAACGTAAGTCAAATTGGTTATTCCGTTAGTTAGATGATAACGGTATAATGACATATCACGTTAAGTATCACGTGGCACGATGACATGGTAGGTCAATGCCACGTGTCACAAGATGATTGGTTGACATGTAAAAAAGTTATTTATAATCAAAATAGTTCTTGAAAGTTTAGACGTAAGTTATTTTTTAATCTTTTAGATTTTACTAAATAAATATAGTAGTTTTTTTAAATATTTTAATCTTTTATATCTCACTCTATAAATATAGTAATTATTTTAAAAATATATTAAAATATTAAGATTCAACAAGTGATCCCTGTAAATCCCGCTAAAATCGGTAAATAATTAGTCAATAAATTGAATTTTAATTAGAAAAATAAAAAATGAAAAACTAATATCAAAATAGGATAGAGCTCGTTAAAACGAAAATTTTAATACCAATTTCAAAAAATTTGGCCCAAAATTGGACCGAAAAAGCTGAACCGATTAAACCGAAGTCCAAACCGGATCCGTGGGTCCAACTGGACCTATAACTTAAAAGAAGTAGCAGCTTCTTCTTTCTCATTTCATACACAACGAAGCCAAACAGATTGGGGAAGAAGAACTCCCTAACCCTCATCAAACCATCTCACTGCCATAACTTTTCCGTTTGAGTTCCGATCGCCGCACCGTTTGCGGCCACGTGTCCAGCGCGTCGAGCTCTACATTTCTTTCAGATAAATTTTATTGGTAAACTCCATTTTCGTTCCAAAATATCTATTCTCTTTCTATTCTTGAAATTGAAACCCTATAGTAAAATTTTGCCAATTTTAATATTCTAGGTTTGATTTAGCTTGTGGAGCTTACTGGGTTTGAGTTGCTACGCGTGTGGGAGCGGTAAGGTTTCCTAAACTTTAATTTAATTTTGAATTCATTAGGTAAAATCTAAATTTGGAATATATGTGTGTATTAGGTGTGAATTAAGTTCATATATATGCATTGGAATTGAAAATTGAGTATTTGGAGGCTTATGGGTGATTGAAGCTTGGTTTGTGGCTGGTTTCTTTGAGCTTGGGGGCTGTGTTCTAGCTTGTGAGGCTGCCTTGGATTGAATAAAGTGATCGGCCAAGGTATGGTTTAGGTTTCGCGTGTTTAACATATAAGATTTTGTGAAAACTTAGGTTAGGGGACCATAGGCTAAGTTGAAATGGATAAATGAATGAAATGATTAGTTGTGTGATGATGTAGGATAAATTTATGATTGAGTTTGTATTGGAATTTATGAGTATGAGTTGCTGGTATTGTTGAATATGTGTGATTATAAATATTAATGTTGGGTTGATGATGATGTTGATATGAGTTAATTGAATTTGGTGGTATGACTTGTTTAATTAGTTGAAGGTGGATTATGATATGGTATTAATGAATGAAGGTAATAGACTAATGAATTTTAATATGAAAGTTATGGATGGAATGGGTGAATTCTTTGAATAATGCACGGGTTTTATGAATTGGTATGAATATTAATGTGATAGTGGATAGGATTAATAAAATGGAACTTGTTATATAATGGAGGTGCAGGTTTTGATGGTAAGGAACATGATTTTGGTGAAAATGAGGTTTGGATGTGGGTTGGTAAAAAGTGAATTTTTGTGAATTTTGGAAGTCCATAACCTGCTCCTCAAATTTTGGATGGAATTGGGTTTATTTCAAATGAAAGATGGTTTTATAAGCTTTTGAACGATATCAATTTTGTGAAAAACGGAATTTTGTAGAGAAAATTATAGACGGCGGAAGTTTAGTATAAAAACTGTGCACAGGATAACAAAATCTGGTTTGTAGCAGCTTTCTGGGCATTCTGCCAATTTTGGGAAAACGTCCATCCACGCGTACGCGTGGTGTGGCATTTTGACGACGCATGCGCGAGTAGCCATGTGTGCGCGTGAGAGGCCAATGCGCATGATCACGCATACGCATGATCACGCGTACGCGTGACGTGCTATTCTCACCATGCGTGCGCGTGGCCCCTGTTTGCTGCAAAACTGGATTTTAACATTTTAAATCAGATTTTCACTTCTAAACCTCCATTTCCTCCTTTTTAAACTTAAGGTATAGTGCTAAGTTCAGTAGCTAGTTGAAACTAGGAAAATAAGCTAACTTGGAAGTGAAGTAAGAGGTAAATGATGACTTATATGACAGAGATGAGAATATTAAAAGAAGTTTAATGTCATGGCTTGATAAATGATTATATATTGATTATGAAAATGAAATGGCTTATGAGAAATGATATCTGAGATACGAGTTTTCCTGGGTAAAAACTGTGACTTGCCACCACGTGTTCGAAGTCGAAACTCGATACTCTGTTGACTCTACGTCTTAAGGGTGACCGGGCACGTATAAATTCCTGGGTATGGATAGCCCCATTGAGTGATTTGAATGATAATTGAATGGGAAATCTATGTATAGACTCATGGGGATGCGCGACGGGGGACAATCTAAGGTTTCCGGACTTGTCAGGTTGGCTGGATAACTGACAGATGAGCCTCATCAGCCTTAGGACAGGCATGCATCATGTGCATTTGTTTGTTTTAGTTGCTATGCATTTCCTGGGTTTGCCTAATTGAATATATACCTCCTGCTATCTGTTATACTTGCTACTTGCGCTATCTGCTTATTACTTATGCGTGAACTTGTTTTGGTTGCTTGTCTTTGCTAAATTATGGATGACGAAGGGACGAAGGAAGGGTGAAATGGTTTGGTATTATGTTAAGATTAAAGTTGAGTAAGTTTAGGAAGGTTTAGATTACCTACCCCTGTTTATGGCTTCTGTTTAGTAATTAAGTCTTTCAATGGTACGACAGAGTTCTAGGATTGCCTCTGGCATTCCCAGGACCTTATTTATTATACGTGTGACGCCTTTACCATGCTGAGAACCTCCGGTTCTCATCCCATACTGTGTTGTTGTTTTCAAATGCAGGTTGAGAGGCTCCTCGCTGAGTAGTACCTGGGTGTATTTTGAGTTTCCTGTTTGTATATATGTATATATATTTACCTAGTATGCTCTCTAAGAAACTTGTTTATTTTGCTCCTCATAGAGGTTGAGGGAGAGATAGGACCTTATCTTGTATTTTGTGTATTTTGGGATACCTATATATATATATATATATATATATATATTCCGGCCAGCGTTGGCTTTGCAGGTTGAGTCAGGAGCTAGTTATGCTGTATTCTTGGCCTTCTTTTACTCTGTTACTTATTCTTATTCTTATCTTCTAGGTTTCTTAGCACGCAAGTAATCTTATCTCTGGAGCATTGCGCTTTTCATTTTGCAATTTTTTGTTTATCCGTTTTTCAAGACTCCTAGTGTATTACTTCCTTTCACTATTATATGTTAATATTTCCGAATAGAGGTCCGTAAGACCACACTACTTCTGTTCTACGACTTAAGCGTAAAACTCTGTGTAGTAGGGTGTTACAATCCCACAAATCAGTTTTTCAATTATTGAGGTTTATTAAGATCTAAAAAATAATATTAAAATTAGTATTATAAAAAATATTTTAAATTTAATATTATGAAGAAAAAATAAAAAAATTTATATAAAGACTAATCTGATTAATTTTTAAAATTTTAAGGATGAAAATGACTTACGTCTAAACTTTTAAGGATTATTTTTATTATAAATAATTTGTTTACACGACAAGTGACACTTGGCATGTTAGGTGTCACTGACACGTCAACCAATCATATTGTGATACGTGGCATTAACCTGCCATGTCATCATGCCACGTGGCACTTAATGTGACACGTCATCAGCCGTTATCATCTAATTAACGGAAGAACCAATTTGACTTACGTTTTATCTTTTAAGGACTAATATGACTAAAAAATATCTTTTGAGGACTAATTTGAAGAATGGGTGATCTTTCAAGGACGAATTTGACTATTATAATTTATTTGCATATATTTTTTTACATTATATATATTATTGGTCCCATAGTAACATTTCTGGATCCGTTCCTGGCTGGAACCAGAGAAGTCCTTGCAAACGCTAATGGAAAAGCAGAGAAGCTCAGCCTCAACGTTCACCACCATCTCCAACGCTTCTAAAATTTTTGTTTTAAATGCAACATCAAACCCTTCAAATCCAACAACAACAACAACAAAGCATTCAAATTAAAAAAAATGAAAAACTTAATCAATTACACAGAGATAAACAAAATCCAGAGCGAAATAGAGTCAGCAAAGTTGCCAGTTTACTCCGCCACCGTTGTTGCTGGAGAAGGTTGTTGACAGCCGACAAGATAAATGGTGACGGTACCGTGACCAACGCCAAAGAGGAGGGCGATGACGGCAGAGAGGATGTCCTTCAATAGCGAGGCGACGGAAGGGTGCGGCAAGGCAAGGTGAGGGTGCGACGTGACAAGGCGAGGGTGACCATCAATCTCGATGGCAGCGGAGGAGCCCTCGATGGCAGATTTCTACCGTGGTTTTTCCTTTTAACACATGCAACAACAGCAACAATACAACAACGACACATGCAAGGATGCTCACGAGGAAGAAAAGGAGTGGGTTTAGGAGGAAGAGGAGGAAAATTAGTGTATGTGAAACATTGGTGGGATAAAGGGGTATTTGAAGATTAGGGTATTTTTGTCATTTTTAAAAGAAATTTATTCAAAAGGACAATTTTAATACTAAATAAAATATTGGGGATAATATTAAATTTATTGGAGAGGATCCACTCCTGGCTAATGAAAACATATTTTTATATATTTTTATATTTTTGTAGTTTATTATTTTATTATATCCAGTTAAATACCTGAAACACGACCTTTGTTGAAACTACTAATAAAAATAACAATAACAAATGAGTTCAATTTTTACTTTTATTTATTTACTTACCTTTTTTCCCCTTAAGGCTTTAACCCAAACACATGAAGTATGGAAACTTGCTCCCTGTGCCAATGAAACCCAACACATTAGACGGGAGTGGATCCTCTCTCCAGTAAAAAAAACTGGATGGTATCCAGTACTTAATTTAACTATTGATTACTCTCTTTTTTATTTATTTTTGGTCTCACTTATAGAATCAAAGGTGGAGAATCACACTGTATCTTATCAAGTGTTAAAAAAACTGGAGAGGATCCATTTCCCATATTAGACTTTGCAATTCAACTAGAACGAGACTCGGGTGATGTGCGGACAATAAATTAATTATAGTATATAATAAATATTAAAAATGACTATATTTTATAAAATTAAATTAAATATGTGTAAATTAAAGTTAAATTTAAAAAGTGTTTTGTTTAAAATTATTTGTAGTACAAAAGATTTGAATATTGAAGTTGTACAAAGTAATATTTTTATTTAGTGGTTTGACTTTTGCATTTGTTTTAGTTGATGGAGTTCTTTATTGGTTATTGTTAGAGTTGTTGCTTTCTTCTTTCTGTCCTAGATTCTTGTGAAGGCATGTTCTTTATAAATTATTGAGCTATATGCACTTTCTATTGTATTGTTTGTTCCATCTTTACATGTATGTTCTTCTTTCGAAGATGTGTATTAAATTTGTATGGTTTTCTTTCTCCTTAATCTTTTGATGTGCATGTAATTTTCTAATAACATCTACAATAAAAAGAACAAAAATGTGTAGATTTTTTTTAATAAGTTATTTTTAATAATAATAATTGAAATAGTATAAAGTGAAATTACCTGTTAATATTTTTCTTTGACCCACCCTATCAGACAATATCTCAAGTGATGCAAATTTAAAATAGTGTTAGAAAATGTTCAAAATTAAATCTTTAATTTCTTTCACAACAGTTGTGAGTAAAAAGTTTATTTTCATTGTACCTTTAATTGGTCTATACAAATCATTTGCATCTTCTATTTTTAAAATTTTTTATAGTATAGACTTTTCATTCTAGTAACAAATGTTTGAATATGTTCATCATATTTCTCTTCACAATTACATAAAGAGATGTTTCGTGCGGTGTTAGGAAATCATATCATAGTTAATAATTAGTGTAAAAAAATGAATTACATTTATTTTTTTTTAAGTTAATAGAAAAGGAACAATGAATAGCATATTGAAAGAAGTATAATTTTAAAGATGTTAAAATATAATTATATATAAAATATTATAAAAAATATAAAAAATAAAAATAATTAATGTATTTTTTCGTAAATTTATTTTAAAAATATAATAAATATGTTTGTTTTGTACCTTTTCATCTAATATAATCATTTCTAGATAAAGAGACTCTTATTCATTTGTGGGTGTTAATGTTTTCCATATACGAACCATGCGAACTTTGATAAACCAATTATTTGTTTGTTTGGTGATATTGTCCAAAAGAATAATACTCTATCGAGTAAGTTTGAGATGTTGTATAGTGCGAAAATAAATTTTTTGTGCTAATTTTGATATTATTTGAAGAAATAGTGATAAGAGACTTATATAAGTAGTTCAGATAGTATGGAATTTGAATATTTGTAGCGTAAAATTTATTATGATTAATAGATTATTATGACATTTATAATATAGATGTTTATTATATTTAATAAGTTATTTATAAAAATTAATAAATTAATTATTAGAGTTATAAATTTATTGTATTATTTATAACAGTAAAATATGTATTTTTATTTTTTTGTTAATTTAAAAATAATAGTTAATTTGATAAATTTTTTAGTTGATTTAAAAATGATGTTACTCACATGACATTAAAAAATAACAAAAATAACGTGAATAAATCCATCTGCGCTTATATATTAAGAACATATTCCAATGGCTTTTATAACTTGCTCGACGCTTCTCCACAATTCACAACAACACTCTTCTTCTAGAACCTTCTTCTCAATCCCCTCTTTCAATTCTGTTACCTGCATTCTTCCCAATGAACCTCACAACAACCACATCCTGCATTTATCAACATTTTTTACTAAGAGGAAGCTCCATCTTACTCTTCTTCTCACAACTTTTCTTTCGAGCAATTTATCAAACACTAGTGGTGCATTCTTGATGGCTCAAGAGTTGGACTTGGAGCTTCACAGATACACTGATTCGAAGGAAGGTTTCACTCTTCTTATACCCTCTTCTTGGACTAAGGTAAAATTATTTACCCATTTTTTTTTGAATAACCTTAATCTTTGATAAGCTTTTTCTACTGTGAAGAATTGCGTATGTTTGGTATGATGTGTTGGAAAATGATTCAATAGAGTTAAATGGAAATGGAATGAGGTGGGTAAAATATTGAGTAAAATCTAGCTGTTACTCATGTTAGTGTATAACTCTTTTACACTGACACCTAATCGTGTGTTGCGCATAGATCAAACTGGTTTCTTGTTGAGATTGAGGTGTAGAAGTTAGCCACTTTTTGTCTATATGGCAATAATTTGATTTAGAAGAATTTTACATTGACAATGCATAAAATTTAAACTCTTAGATATTTTAGAATTAGATTAGATGGAAATGGAATATATTAGATGAACTGATCATTATATTTCATGAAAAAATTGTTATTTATCCCCTCCAAATTGAGTAGTACAACATGAAATGCTATGGAGTTGGAGCAAAAAAACATAAAATTCTTGTCATTCCAAATTTTCACCACTTTCCATTTACATTTGTTACAATTTTTGCTGCTCTGGTTTACAATGAATAGGTTGATAAAGCTGGGGAAACTGCTTTGTTTCAAGATGCAAGTATGGGGAGCAACAACATTGGGGTTGTCGTGAACCCGGTTCGTCTTGCAAACCTTGGAGACTTCAGGAGCCCCGAGTTTGTAGCTGATAAGCATTTGCAAGCAGAAAGGTGTAAGGTAAGGTTCTTGTTTCCATTGCTGGGACTTTCTATGACCAATGCAAAATTTGAGTCAAGTGTGATGATATTATTAGAAGAATCTCCCTGTACTTGTAGCATAACAACATAAGCAAAGGAAGAATGAGCTGAAAGATTTACCTTGGATTACTTTGACTCTGTTGTGAACATAATTTTGCTAATACTAAGCGCTAAGACACTAAAGGCTAAACTAACTAATTGGCTACAAATTATCTTCTCTGTTTCATTCATTACATTATATAATAAAAAGGTCTCTAGAACCTTCCCTTCCTATCACAAACTATTGGCACCTCACCTGTGCTCTAAAGTATTCCTATAATTATTTATTTTTATCCATAGTAGATTCTTCGTTGATCTTTACATAATTAAATCAAAAGTAGCAATGATCAAATTGGTTTCTTGTTGAGATTGAGGTGTAGAAGTTAACCATTTTTTGTCTATATAACAATAATTTGATTTGATATTAATTTAGAAGAATTTTGCATTGAGAATGCATAAAATTTAAATAGAGTCAACTCTTTTATTTTTTATTTAAATAGATAATTTGTAAGTATGTTGTATAGGGAGGAAACAGAGTATAAAAAAAAGAAGGGTAAAGTATACTTTTTGTCCCTAAAGTTTGACAAAAGTTTCAAAAATACCCCTAAGTTTTATTTTGTTTCAATTTTGTCCTAGAAGTTTTCAATTTGCATCAAATATACCCCTGACGGCTAACTTTTTAAAAAATTTAAGATCAATTCAATAACAATTTCATAAGAACAACCCTTAATACAAGCAAATCAAGCATAATTTCTATGCATTATTGTTAAATTAGTCTTAAATTTTTTGAAAATTTAGCCATCGAGGGTATACTTGACGCAAATCGAAAACTTTTGGGACAAAATTGAAACAAAATAAAACTTAGGAGTATTTTTGAAACTTTTGCCAAACTTCAAGGACAAAAAATATACTTTACCCAAAAAAGAAAATATTATGTAATCTAAATGAGTCAACTATACTATCCCGATTAGTTACAATTATGTAATCTCTTCTCTTTGAGCTTCAGTCCCGTTTATCCAAAAAGAAAAAAAAAAAGAAGATAAATTGTAATTTAAAAAATTGGATTATAATATTAATTTTAGAGTAAATTTTTTGCCCGTGGTTTAGTTGATGGGAATGTGAAGAAACATGATTACACCATGTCTAAAAGGCATAGGAGTTAACCTTCAATTGGCTATAAGTATTATCTTACTTAATAGTTGGTTAGTTAATTTTGTGAAGGATTGTGGATTTCTCTGTTGTTTTTTTTGTTTTTTTTGTATATAGGTACTCTGTTTGGATTTTGATCCCAATGAGAAATTATGGACAAGATCTCTTCTTTCTAAGTTAACACCTTGGTTTTAGGCTTCAAGATTAAGTACATTATTCATGTTAACCTTATGCATATTACCTTTAATATTTTCACTATGTCTGTCCATTCTACTATCTTTTAAGTTTTAACTGCTTCACTACAATATTATATTTGAATTTTGGTTTAACATTTAAAATTATATTTATTAAAACAAAATTTAAATCAATTTTTGATGCTTTTGAAAGTCTTTTATCTTAATTAAAACTATCTAAATTTACATAATACAAAAAGATAAAAAATCCTATCTTAGAAAAATTAAATTGACACACTCTATCTTAGAAAGTGAAGGTTACATAAATATTATATCTAAAAATAGGAAATCAAGAAAGAAGAAGAAGAAGAAGAAGAAGAAGGAGGAGAAGAAGAGAAGAAGAAGAATGAGTGAAGAGCAATCAGATTCTGCAATGATGGATCTGTGGGATATGATGGACCCGTGGGATATGATAGACCTGGATGCCGATGAACCACCGCAGTTTCACTTTGAGTTTCCGTCTCTGCCTGAGCCGGTCTGGAATGGGGACGAAAACAAGATTTTTGCTGCCAATGTAGGTGGTTATCAACCACCTCAGCCCCAGCCCCAGCCGTGTGCCATGGACGTGAGTGGTAATCAACCTCCTCAGCCGGTTATTCATGAGTGTTTGCCGGAAGCTACGGAGAACCGCCGGCGGGAGGAGGAAGCTATGAAGATGACATAGCAGTATTATGGAAGCCCATTATCTGGTTATCAACCATTTCTGTCTGAGCCTCAGCCGTTTGCCATTGACGAAAATGTCGTGTTTAAGAAAAGGAATCCAAGCAAGAAGCTAATTAAGAAGACGACGAAAATACTTAAAGCAAGAATGAGTCAAGAGAATTCACATATGTTGAAGATGATAGAGGCGGAGCTGTTTGCCGACGACCACAATGTGGGTGGTAATCCACCGCCTCAGCTTCAGCCTCAGCTTGATTGGGATATGGAGAAGATGTGACGTCGGTGGTCATCAACCACTTCAACCTCAACTTCAGCCCAAGCTGCAGTCGGATAATCAGCCATCTCATTCTTGGGACGACAACAAGTAGTTTGATGAGTGTTTGCCGGAAGCTATGGAGAACCGTCGGCGGGAGGCGGAAGCTATGAAGATGACAGAGCAGTCGGATAATCAACCACCTCATTCTTGGGACTACAATAAACATTTCGATGAGTGTTTGCCGGAAGCTATGGAGAATCGCCGGCAGGAGGCGGAAGCTATGAAGATGACACAGCACTATTATGGAAGCCCATTATCTGGTTATCAACCACTTCAGTCTGAGCCTCAGCCGTGTGCCATTGACGTGTGTGGTAATCAACCACCTCAGCTACTGTCTCAGCCTCAGCCTCAGCCTCGTCCTTGGTCTCGGCCACTTCAGTCTGAGCCTCAACTGATCATCATCACAGGTCGGTATTCTCAATATTTTCATTCTCTTCTTATTTTGCAAGGTTTATTTCTCGTATTCTTTCTTTCTTTTTATTTACTTATTCTATATTTCCTTTTTCTTATAAGTTTCATGAACAAACCGTATAAACAATGAACTTTTTTTTCCCTTAGATTTGTTTTTGGAATAAATAAAATATTTTGAAATGGAGATGATCAAATATATAAATATTTTTGTTCACAAGAGATTCATTGATCATCAAATATTTTGTTTATTTCTATCATGACAGCAAGGAGGTAGTGCCTGCTGCAGAGGAGGAGGTAGTGCCGGCCGCAGAGGAGGAGGCAGCACCAACAAAGAGTGGATCTCATTGGACCCCAGATGAGCATAGGTATTTATTATTATATTACTTCCTTTTTCTTCTTTCTTATTTATTTATTATTTAGTTGAATATTGGTGTTTACAAAAAAAAGAAAAAAATAAAACAAAGTGGAGCAACTAGTATCAACATATAAAGAAAAGCAATTTATTATAGCACTTCCTTGATTTAGATACATCTCTAATTTGTCGATGATGATTGTATCTTGTCTACAATATATAGTCTAGCACCTCTTTTCTGTAAGATCAACTTCACTGCTCTCTTGTTAATTAAAGCTTTCATACGTTAGTATTTTTGTGCATCAATAACTAGCAATTTGAGCGAATTCTAAAGTAATTTTTTGTTGATTGTTAAATTTATTTTGTTTTGACCGTGGTTGGCATAATAATGTTTCTGGTTGGACTGAAAACCAAAAAAGAAAAAAAAAATGTTTGATATCTAAAAATATCGTTACTAATTAAATAGTTTATGTTTTTGTTTAAAAATTTTTAGTATAAAATTTGTTAATAGTTATTTCAAAAATCATATTTTGGTAGGTTATTTCTTAGAGGGTACCAACAAGAAGGTTTACACTGGACAAGAATTTCAGAATATTATGTCAAAACAAAAACTCCTAGTCAAATTTCCAGTCATGCTCAGAAATATTTTTTACATCAAAAAGAATTAGCAGAAGGAAAAAAGCTAAGGAAAAGCATTTTTGATGTAATTTGATCATCGTAAGTCATTTCTTTACTCTCAATTAGTGAGTCTAATTCAATTTCCACTAATATAGAAAATATTTAATTGGCTATTTTAAACTCTTTTAAGTTATTATCCATGATAGTTACACTATTTTAATTGTTTTTCAATGTAGAAATTGTGCCCTAATCCGAGGTTTTTAATGGATGGAGGATTTGCTTATAGGAGGAAGAACATGTAAATGGTCTAAAGATTTTTATTTAGGTTGCACATATCTAGTTCGAGTTAGTTGTTAGCTAGTTTTGTAAATGAACAATGACCAGAAGATAGGTTTGAAAAAATACTGATGTAGGAACATGCGATCATTATAGATATAATTGTGATTCATAACCTTTTTATCAATAATATTTGATTTTCTAGTTCTCCGACCTTGATGGCAATGTCGAAGGGGATGATGAACTGGATTTTATCTAAAGTCTGATGGCGATGCTGAAGGGACTTTTGGTAGAAAAGATGTATCTTTTTAAAAGATTATTAGTTTCAAATATATTAATTAAACATATATGTAAAAAAATTTTAAAAGTATTTCATCCATAAAAATTAGTTATAAAATATTTTTAAGTAATTTTATACTTTTATTAATGATTACTTCTTTTTCATATTTTATTTGGTTGTCATTGAAGTTGAGAGTTAGTATAAAAAGAGCTTGACACTAATTAGATTATAGACAAAGTATTTGATACTAATTAGCTTGTTAAGTATTTACACAATTACTCCAATTAACTTGCTGTGCTGTATTTATATGATGCCAGTAATAAGATTTTGTTTTATTAATGTTATTATTGCCTCTTTTTTATGAACGAGAATAAGTGGCTTTTGTAACAACACTTTTGTTCTTATTTATCGCGAAAATCATATTTACCATGACAGCCTTAAATAAGAAAATGAAGACAAGATTTAATAGAATTATCTGTTGTTCATAGAAGAAAATTATTTTCATTCCATAAATGAGAAAAGAAAAGGCAAATTCATAGAACATACTTCAATTTAAGCTATATATTTTCCATGATATCTTTCTATGTTATATAGTGTGTACACTTTCTATATATAATTATTGAATAAATTTTTATGTAAGTTGTTTTATTTGATCACAATAAATATGATTCCCAATTTATCTACTCCTTGAAGAGATCAGTTATTTTCATATTCTTTGCCACCATCATTGAATTTTTGATTGAAATTGTTCATTAAATATGCCAGTTTTTACTTGTCCTACTTATTTCATCTATTTTTTGTTCTCGTGCTTGAGTAGTGTTCAAGCCATTCTTTCTCTTTTGATTTCCCATTAATCTTTTTGTGCCATTTTTCGTTGGAGAACGTTTGCCATAGGTATTTTTCTCAACTCCTTGCTTCACCTCTTTGTTTCATTGTAGAACCTTTAAGATCTTGAGTGGACTTGGCGCTTTAGTTTAATTTAGTGCATTATTCTTGTTATGATTCCAATAAGCTAATTTAGCTACGAGAGTTTAATTTAATTTACACTTGAAGCTATTTTGTTGCTGTGTTACATCATCAGTTTTTACTTTTTGTGGTAGACAAGATTCACTTCAATTTCTTTTTTACTTAGAATTTGATGCATATGTTGCTCCTAGTAAGCAATGAATGTTATTTATGCAGTTAAATAATTTTGGAAAAACGACAGCAGATGTCACCTTGCTTTTCACATGAACTGTAAGTGAAACTTTTTTGTTGACTATTTACTATTACACTGTTGGTGTTTTAATGTTTTATCCTATTCTTGGCCCTTGGGGTGCTTAATGCAAACAATTGATGTATGCATTCAGATTTCTGTTGGAGGACTTTCTGAGTTTACTGGCGATCATTTTAATTCAAAGATGTAAGAAAATTGTGACTTGTTCATCTTCTTTGTGAAAATGTCCCATTTGATTGCTTTTTATTCTAACATTCAAGATACATATTATGTTTTGCTAGGGTGAATGACAAAGTGCATGGTGTTCTTCTACATCACAAGTAAAGCCTTAACCCTTACTATACTTTTGAATGACAAATAATTTTGGAATTTATCAATTAATTTAGATGATACTATAGGGCTAGGAATGAGCGGTCTCCTGTCACATTTGCAATTGCAGCAGCGGAGACAGAGGATGTGCATATATCAGTATGTCCTGTCTTTGTTATATCTGGTGCTCACAAGGGTATCTCGGCTAAGGATATGTGGAATGAAATTAAACAGGTTAAGAGACAACTTATAATTTTTCACAATATTTCATTGAAACTTGAAAAATATTTATTCATTGTCTTTGTTATATTAAGTTATTGGTTCCATCATGTTTTCTTCTCCTGGATAAAGCCAATTATTCTGTTCTAGCTTCTAAGCATTATATAAGACAAGCACTTGGATTTTCCTTTATTTGGGTATCATATTTCTTGTCATTTATGACAATTACAATGTTGAAGACTTCAAGTCCTGTCAAGCATCACTGTTTCAGAATATTGCAAGCCTAAACAATTACCCCTTTTGAACTCTTAAAAATGATGTATCTTGTAATATCTTAGGGCAATCTTTTAGGATTGGTTTTTATATTTTCTTACATTATGCCATTTTTTATCTTTATTTTAGTATGTTTAGGATTCTAATATTTTTCAAAAATAGGAGTTGTTACTTTGTAATTTATATCATGGTACATCTCATCATATCAGAATGGCTGAGTTGATTAAATGAAGATATCATGATGCAGATTGTAATGCTGTTTTTTCAGCTTTTGTTGCTTTTTTGTTCTTCTTCTCCCCACCCCATCCCCCTTTTTCTGTTGATGTGTAGCATGGGTTTACATTGCACTTATGAAATTCAATCATTTGTATTTTAGTTCATGTGGTGCTAATCTGCTAATCTGTGATTTTCTTTTGAAAACTCTTCAAAAGATGTCTATTACAGCAGGATATTAACCTCTCTGTAACTAATATACTTATTATATTTCATTGAACTGAATTAGTACTATTTGTCTTTTTAGCATGGGTCTTTTGACCGCCTGAATATCTTTGAAACTGCCATGCCTTCAGAACCAGGATCGTCAATTGAACTCTTAAAAAAGAGTTGTGTTCCAATGTGGTAGCAGGCACAGTCATGTTTCCAGATGCAGCATTCAGAGGATTGTTTGTGGTATAACCATTTTGGATGGTGTTGATGTGATGACGTCGTTCATCATCTTGTGGAAGTGTTCTTGCAGTTGCGCCGGGGTCTTTCCAAGGAGACGAGCAGCCACCACACTCCAGCGGTTGTGTATAGCATCCCGAAAACAATTGGCAACAACCGACTCAAAAGCTTTAGGTTGAGGCAGAGGCTGGAGCTGAGGCTGCAATTGAGGTGGTTGATAACCACCCGTGCCAGCGAAAAACTGAGGCCGAGGCCAAGGCTGAGACCGAGACCAAGGCTAGGCTGAGACTGATGAGGTGGTTGATAACCACATATATCAGCGAAAAACCGAGGCTGGGGATGAGACTAAGGACGAGGCCGAGACCAAGGCTGAGGCTGAAGTGGCCGAGACCAAGGCTGGGGCTGAGGCTGAGGTGGATTAATAGACACGTCAATGGCACACGGCTGAGGCTCAGACTGAAGTGGCCGAGACCAAGGATGAGGCTGAGGCTGAGACGGTAGCTGAGGTGGTTGATAACCACACACGTCAATGGCACACGGCTGAGGCTCAGACTGAAGTGGTTGATAACCAGATAATGGGCTTCCATAATAGTGCTCTGTCATCTTCATAGCTTCCGCCTCCCGCCGGCGGTTCTCCATAGCTTCCGGCAAACACTCATCGAACTGTTTGTTGTAGTCCCAAGAATGAGGTGGTTGATTATCCGACTGCTCTGTCATTTTCATAGCTTCCGCCTCCTGCCGGCAATTCTCCATAGCTTCCGGCAAACACTCATCGAACTGTTTGTTGTCGTCCCAAAAATGAGATGGTTGATTATCCGACTGCAGCTTGGGCTGAAGTTGAGGTTGAAGTGGTTGATAACCACCGACGTCACATCTTCTCCATATCCCAATCAGGCTGAGGCTGAAGCTGAGGCGGTGGATTACCACCCAAATTGTGGTCGTCGGCAAACAGCTCCGCTTCTATCATCTTCAACATATGTGAATTCTCTTGACTCATTCTTGCTTTAAGTATTTTCGTCGTCTTAATTAGTATTTTGTACTTCCTGAACATGAGGAGAATAATAGACATTTGATTATTCCCTAGAATCAGAGACAATTATAAACACAGAAGGAACATTTCACTATTTCAGAGAAACAAGCTTTTTCCCTTCTTACTTTAGTTGTTAAATGCAAAGCAAACTATATATAATGGCCATTATTCCTTTTGTCATAAATACGGAAGCAATGTTTCACTAACATCTATGATCATTGCTACTTTTGATTTAATTAAATAAAGATCAACGAAGAATCTACTATGGATAAAAATAAATAATTATAAGAAGGAATACTTTAGAGGCTTAGAGCACAGGTGAGGTCAGGTGCCAAAGTAGTCCAAGGTAAATCTTTCAGCTCATTCTTCCTTTGCTTATGTTGTTATGGTACAAGTACAGGGAGATTCTTCTAATCAATATCATCATCACTTGACTCATTTTGCATTGGTCATATAAAGTTCCAGTAATGGAAACAAGATTAGTATTGGAGGAGTCCAATTAGAAAATTATACTATAAATAAGAGTATGATGTAATAATATAGGATAGACATAATGTAATTGAAACTCTACTTTTTCTCTTTGTCCCTAATTTTAGAAATTTTTCTTCTATTCTTTCTGATTATCTCTAATTCTCTTTATTCTTGATACAAATTCGTATCAGAACAACATCAAATTTTCTGTGATATTGCAAAAAACGGTAATTTACAAGAATCTAAGAACGTCATTTGGAGAAAGTACAACTCACAAGAGGCGTATTGCACTGACAATACGTAGGGACATATTGCTTGCGCAACCCGCGTCTAACTCCTGTAGGTCCGAGAATATATAGTGCACTAGCACCCTGTCTCTTCAATATGTATGCTTTCTCTCTTAGACTCTTAGATAAAATGTAAATTTGAATATGATATTTTAAAAATTGAAATTAATATTTAATTTTATTTTTCATAAATTATGATAACACTATGTATTTTTAATAATATTATAATTAAATAATATTAAAAAGTATAAATTGTTAAAAGAGAAAAAATGATATATAAATAATATAATTAATGAATACAATTAGACCAATAGCTTTATCACCTCTGCAATTATGTTTGAGTTCAACTTGGCATATTCTTAAGAAATGTGCAATTATGTTTGAGCTCAGCTTGGCATAATCTTGAGAAATGATAGTTCTGGTGCATGGTGACTACCATTGTACTGCCCTATAACCCAACAAAATTTTCTTTTAATAAGACTAACCATGATAAGTCAATCGCCACTTGTTCTATATTGTATACACTTTGCATAAAATATAGTTGGCTCAGTCCAGTCGATGTTAGGCTCCGGTAAATCAACATCAATTCTTCAAACTCAACATATAACTTGATAACCGACACTTGTGCTCGTATTTGCTAATAGATCGAAAACATTCCGTACATATTTGCTTCGTCAGCTATGCACATACATTATTTAAAACTAAAGGAAATCACTAAATACTAACACATGCTGTCTGTAAAGAATATTTGTGACTCTTCTTAATATTTGGTTATCAACACATTTACAAAATATACTCTTAAACTTCTCATATGTTATTGCAAAAAGAATAACATCACAAGAATTTTTACATATAAAAATCATACATGTTTAAAAAAAAATCTGACCATTATAATATATATATTTTTAAACTAACACCTCTTTCCATTTTTATACGTGTACACTCACACTCTAAAAGAAAAACACTCCCACTCACACTCAACCAAACATATCCGTTTTTCTTTTTATAATACCCCATTTATATTTTCATAATAAGAGAAATACAATACGTTCCCTATGTAATATCAATATGCCTCATTGTATCGACAATACGCTCTCCGTATACCTTGAAAATTTTAAAAAACACAATAAAATTTAATAACCGAGTGTTACACTAAACTTTGATCCATATAAAAAAAATCAGTTAAAATAATTTTATAAAAAAGTTTGATAAGGTTAAAATATTTTATTTTTTAATGCAAAAGATTATTTTCATTTATATTATTGCATTCTTTTGGTGCATTGCACAAGTTTAAATCTAATAATCTTTGACTACAACATTCTCTTGCAAGTAGAATCATATATAAGCTGCCACAGATTTCTTGGTCTTCAGAAGACATGCACTTTGCAAAAACCAGCATGGTATCTTGACAAAGACAAATTACCTTCCTTCACATCAACATTAATCTCATGCCACGTGTGCTTTAGTTTCGATAATGCCTACTACATTGCCCACATGGCTAAAGGCGCATGTAACACATAGATCTGTATCTATTGTTAGTGTTCCATGCTTTAGGAATTTGGAAAGCATAACTGTTGATTCAACCGAAGAATCAACTTTCATTAACTATTTCAAAAATAAAAAATGATAAAACACAGAAAACTTTATTTTGAGTTTTTTTATTGAGTAATATCTGAATCAGTTTCTAAAAAGTATTTAGCCAAGACATTTTAATTTTCAATAAATTTTAATTACCAAATCAGTCTTCAAACCTTATTATTTGTTTATGGAGAGATTGATTTTAGAAATTTAAAAGCTTTTAAAAACTGTTGTGTCTTTATTAAATAATGATAGGATAAATTTGTCTAATTCTTTATCAAAATTTGATGTAAAAATTTATTCGTCTAAGAAAATAAAAAGTTAGAGACTAATTTGGTTAAAATTTATTGAGAACTAAAATGTCTGAAATAACCTTCTGATTCTGTCATTCTGTGAGTAATAAGGTACTTTACCCAAGTCCATCCTTGGACCATGCAGCTTCATATGTTGTTAATCTAACAAACCTACTTCACAAGTTACACCAATGGAAATAAAGCATGCAAATAAGGCATAGCTGTGTTATGAAGATTATAGCCATTTATTTCAAACCATGGATCATTGACTCCAATATCATGAGGAACAGCACCAAGAACCTTTCTGTGAACCATTCAGCCAACAACTAGAGTTTGCCTTTTTTTCAGGGTCATGCATCATTATGGCCGCAGCAAAGTCTCTTTGGACACTGAGTTCAAGTTTGGAAAAAGCATGACCAGTGCAAAAGATGAGTAAAAATGAACATCAAAGGTATTCCACATTGGATACTCGATGCCTTCAAGATAAAGAAATTGACTTTGATGCAGTTGGAGTGGGTGCAGATCTAAATCTTTCAATAATGTTAATAGCATTATCACTCTGGGGCGATAAATTTGGACTCTCTAAATCATATATGAACCCATACCCTCTTGATTTCATTACAAAACATATTTAATTTGTTTAAACACAATTGATTGAGTTCCAAATTTGAAATTGGGAAAAGCATGATCTTTAAGCCAATGATACCAGTAGAAACCAGATTTTATCAATCTCAAATCAACCTTAACAAACCGAGAAATTATGTATCTTCCTAATAGTTTCTCTTAAGTATATTTCTTAACACTAAATGAAAAAAAAATCACTATTTAACATTTCAAGAAGTTGAAAGCATCTATTTTTTACTTCATTATAGGATTTTGGAATATCCAAGATGCTATATCATTCATTACAAGACAGAAATAATACCAAATTGAAGAATGAAGTTACACACCGGGAAAGATGAACAAATCTCAGCCATAGCAATCTCAACAAACCAAGTGAAGAAAGAAACCACCACCCATCCCCATACAAGAGATGCAGGCCCTGCATATTGAAGGCTGGAACCATATAGAGGAGTGATTCCTGTGAATAGGGTCATTGTTGAAAATACTTAACAATAATTAGTGTCAAATACTTTGTCTATAATCTAATGAGTGTTCAAACTCTTCTTGTATTAACTCTCAACTCTTTTTTAAAAAATAATCATAAAAGTATAAAATTACATAGAAATATTTTATAACTAATTTTTATGGATAAAATACTTTTAAAAAAATTTTACATATCTGTTTAATTAATATATTTTAAACTAATTCGGACTCTCTAAATCATATATGAACCCATCCAGCGAAAATTTTCTTTCCTCTAAGCTAGCTGAACTATGCACTGGACCTGAACCATCTGCAAAACAGAGAATGATGTAACAAATTGATGACAAAGACAGTCATAACTCATAGCACATAATCATACAGAGTCTGAAAAGTTTAAAGCAAACAAACATGGCTTAATTAGCTAATATATAAAACCCATGTTTTAGAGAAATACCTGTCCAAATTGTGAATCCAGAATTGAGATAGTAAAGCTCATTTAGAAGGGTTGTAAGTCACCAAAAACATAAATTCAGAAGGGTTGTAGGGTACCTGCACAACTCGGAATGCTTCAGAATTTTTAAAGTACAAGAAGAAAGTTAATAAAGAACTGAGCATTACCACTAAGGAAGTCTTTTTTGTGTTGAAGGATTGGTCTTTGCCAGTCTTCAATCTGAGCCTCCCATTGCCGGTGCCCTATGTCACCAATTCATAGAAGCTTTAGTAAGTTATTCATGAAATCTATTAGGCTATTAGCAATTATACCTATGGTGCATGCTTTGGGAAATCATCTAAATTTTGACATCAAAGAAAGAACAGAAAAGAAAAGAGAAAATTTTATCCGTAGTCTGGCTCTTTAAAAATATATCTATAGATATAATTCTCAATATTGAGTTTCGAATCCCAACTATACAAATACAAAATTTAATGTATCTCATCAGAGAGTATTACTGATAATAGCATCGTGCGCAATCTTTGCAGCTGCATCGCCATTAGTACCATAGAATTTAGTGTAACACCTGTTAAGTTTCTTTACAAGATACATCATTTTTAAGAGTTCAAAAGGGGTAATTGTTTAGGCTTCCAATATTATGAAACAGTGATGCTTGACAGGACTTGAAGTCTTCAACATTGTAATTGTCATAATTGACAAGAAATTATTTATGATACCCAAATAAAAGAAAATCCAAGTGCTTGTCTTATATAATGCTTAGAAGCTAGAACAAAATAATTAGCTTTATCCAGGAGAAGAAAACATGATGGAACCAATAACTTGATATAACAAAACAATGAATAAATATTTTTCAAGTTTAAATGAAATATTGTGAAAAATTATAACTTTATCATTCACCCTAGCATGACAAAATATGTGTCTTGAATGTTAGAATAAAAAGCAATCAAATGGGAGATTTTCACAAAGAAGGTGAACAAGTTACAATTTTCTTACATCTTTGAATTAGAATGATCGCCAGTAAACTCAGAAAGTCCTCCAACAGAAATCTGAATGCATATATCAAGGCTGCGTTTGTTTCTAAGAACAAGACACTGAGAACAAGACATAAAGGACAGAGACACACAATTTTGTGTTCTTGTATTCTATTTGGTAATAAACTAAAATAAATTCAGAAAATCTAATTTATTCACATTTTTTTTCATTCAAAAAATTTGAGATGAAAAATATTGTAATAAAAAATATAATTATGAAAAATTAACAAGAATAATAAAAGAAAAAATAAAAAATAAGTTGTGTCATCCAACACAGATCTGAATGCATACATCAATTGTTTGCATTAAGCACTCCAAGGGCCAAGAATAGGATAAAACATTAAAACACCAACAGTGTAATAGTAAATAGTCCAAAAAAAAGTTTCACTTACAGTCCATGTGAAAAGCAAGGTGACATCTGCTGTTGTTTTTCCAAAATTATTTAACTGCATAAATAACATTCGTTGCTTATTAGGAGCAACATATGTATCGAATTCTAAGTAAAAAAGAAATTGAAGTGACTCTTGCCTACCACAAAAGTAAAAACTGATGATGTAATGCAGCAACAAAATAGTTTCAAGTGTAAATTAAATTAAACTCTCGTAGCTAAATTAGTTTATTGGAATCATAACAAGAATAATGCACTAAAATTAAAGCGCCAAGTCGAAGAATAAAGGTTCTACCATGAAACAAAGAGGTGAAGCAAGGAGTTGAGAAAAATACCTATGGCAAACGTTCTCCAAGGAAAAATGGCATAAAAAGATTAATGGGAATTCAAAAGAGAAAGAATGGCTTGAACACTACTCAAGCACGAGAACAAAAAAATAGATAAAATAAGACAATAATGTAGGACAAGTAAAAAACTGGCATATTTAATGAACAATTTCAATAAAGAATTCAATGATGTTGACGATGAATATGAAAATAACTGATCTCTTCAAGGAGTAGATAAACTCTTAATAAGATTCAAACAAGTATTGTGAATCATATTTACTGTGATCAAATAAAACAACTTACATAGAAATTTATTCAATAATTATATATAGAAAGTGTACACACTATATAACATAGAAAGATATCATGGAAAATATATAACTTAAATTGAAGTATATTCTATGAATTTGCCTTTTCTTTTCTCCTTTTGTTGAATGAAAATAATTTTCTTCTATGAACAACAGATCATTTTATTACATCTTGTCTTCATTTTCTTATTTAAGGTTATCATGGTAAATATGATTTTCACTATAAATAAGAACAACAAAAGTGTTGTTACAAAAGTCACTTATTCTCGTTCATACAAAAAAGGCAATAATAACATTAATAAAACAAAATTTTATTACTGGCATCATATAAATACAACACAGCAAGTTAATTGGAGTAATTGTGTAAATACTTAATAAGCTAATTAGTATCAAATACTTTGTCTATAATCTAATTAGTGTCAAGCTCTTCTTATACTAACTCTCAACTTCAATGACAACCAAATAAAATATAAAAAAGAAGTAATCAATAATAAAAGTATAAAATTACATAAAAATATTTTATAATTAATTTTTATGGATGAAATACTTTAAAAAAATTTCTACATTTGTTTAATTAATATATTTGAAACTAATAATCTTTTAAAAGATACATTATTTATACCAAAAGTCTCTTCGACATGACCATTAAGACTTTCGATAAAATCTAGTTCACCGTCCCCTTCAGCATTTCCATCAAGGTCGGAGAACTAGAAAATCAAATATTAATGATAAAAATGTTATGAATCACAATTACATCTATAATGATTGCATTTTCCTACATCATTATTTTTTCAAACCTATCTTCCAGTCATTGTTCATTTACAAGACTAGCTAACAACTAACTCGAACTAGATATGTGCAACCTAAATAAAAATCTTTAAACCATTTACATGTTTTTCCTCCTTTAAGCAAATCCTCCTCCATCCATTAAAAACCTCGAAATAGGGCTCAATTTCTATATTGAAAAACAATTAAAATAGTGTAACTATCATGGATAATAACTTAAGAGTTTAAAATAGTCAATTAAATATTTTTTATATTAGTAGAAATTGAATTAGACTAACTAATTGAGAGTAAAGAAATGACTTACGATGATCAAATTA
>NC_029792.2:126046574-126048263 GCF_000816755.2 Arachis ipaensis | reverse complement strand
TGTAAACCTTCTTTTTGGTACCCTCTAAAAAATAATCTACCAAAATATGATTTTTGAAATAACTATTAACAAATTTTATACTAAAATTTTTTAAATAAAAACATAAACTATTTAATTAGTAACGATATTTGACCATACCTCATATAAATTAAACATGAAAGAATCATCGAAACCATTAACACTCTACAAGATAAGATTTATTTGACTGAATCAGAAGTAAAGAATACTTGGACTACAAGCAATACCGTTTAAAATGAGCTGAATTTAATGACTTGACCCATTTAATTATTTCAAATGAGTGTGAGTGTGAGTGTGTATAAGTTTTTTATTGTAAAAATAAGTCTATAAAAATAAGATGTTTAATGGATTTGGTTAATATATGAATTAAATAGATTATCCTACAAAATAAATAAATTGGTCCATTTAACTTGTTTAACTTTTTTTTTTAATCATTCTCGTTTAATTTATTTTTAATGCTTTTGATAATTTTTTTAATAACCTAACTTAAATATGTCAAATTTTAATCAAAATATCTCAAATATTTAACCCAAAGTTGATAAGTATCCAAAAATTTATTATTTTATTTGTTTTTTTAGTTAAAAATTGTCTATTAAAAAAAAAAAAAAAATAAAAAGACCTTTTAACTCGACAAATTTTTTTTAAGCAGACCAATTTCTATTTTAAAGACCTATATATATAATTAGCTTCCATTGAACAATCTATTTGACATCTTTAGTCCAAACTCTTATATTAATAATCAATTCTTTTTAATATTGGGGATTTTTTTTTAAATAAATAATTTAATTATTTTATTTACTAAAATAAGTAATTTGTAGTATATTTATTATTTTACATCACATAATTTATCTCATTTATCGTATTTATTTTTATTATGTAACTTGAATACGTAAAAGTTTTTTTTTTAAATTTAAATAATCTAATTCATTCTATAATTTAATTTAAAATTTTATATGTACTCTTTTTGAGTATTAATTTTTTAAACATAATTTTTGTTTTAATTTCTTTCACTAAACTTTCTAAGTACTAATTGATATTATTTGAATCGTAATTTGTTTTATAATAATACATATGTTTTTCAAATTTTAAATATCTTGTTTGTAAAAATTTGGAAAGATAGGAGACTCGAATTTTAAATATCTTGTTTGTAAAAATTTGAAAAGATAGGAGACTCGAATCCGCAACCTCTTAATTGAGTATGGGGAGTCTATGTCATTTAAGCTATTACTCATTGGCTCAAAATTTGGAAAGATAGGAGACTCAAACTCACCTCTTAATTGAGTATGGGGAGTCTATACCATTTGAACTATTACTCATTGGCCAAACTCATTTTATTTATACTATAAATGAGATAAATCATATTATGAAAATTGATAAATATATTATAAAATATATAATTCGGTAAATAAAATAGTTAAATTATTTAATTGAAAAAAATACCAAGTATTGGTTATAACGTTATGTCATAAATATTTTTTTTATTTTTCTTTTTAAGTTTCATGTGATGTAGCTTCAGTTGGATAAATAGTTTAATTAAATTTTTTTAAAAAAATAATTAAATAATAAATATTTATATTAAAAATTACTTATAAATAAGTTATTTTGTATTTGATTTTTTAGTTATGAAAATACTTATTTTTAAAAAAATGTGATAAAAAACTTTTTATTACG
>NC_029792.2:126040946-126046209 GCF_000816755.2 Arachis ipaensis | reverse complement strand
TTATAGTTTAAATGATATAGTTTTTCCATATTCACCTAAGAAGTTGCGGGTTCGAATTTTTCTATTTTTTGGTAAAAAAAAAAAAGCATTGATATTTTTATATATCAAATAATTTTTTTAGTCACAAAAAAAAAAATCTTTTTCTTTTTGGTTTTTCAATCCAATAAGGAATATTATCGTATCGCAAAATATGTAGCAGTGCTTTATTGGAGTCGGTTTCAAAAACAGCCGCTCATTGGAGAGAAGCCGCTATTTGCTCTTTCTTTCCCTCATCCATCACCGTCTCTGCACCTCCCCAAAGTTTCTACGCTCTGCTAGCTCCTCTGCTTCTTCTGCTCCCTCTGCTCTGCCAGATCAGCGTAGCGACACGAGCATTCTCCACCATGCCCGCCGCAAGTTCTTCTTCTCCTTCTTCCTTTATTTCTTTATTTGGATTGTGGTTTATTTTTCTTCTTTTTTTTCTGCTAGGTTTTCACCTGTTTACAAAGGGGCTCTTCTGTCCTTCTGCTTTGCACCTTCACTTCTGGTTTTCTCTTCATGGTTTTTTTTTTGGTTCTGATTTTTTGCTCACTCTGCTCTTAGTTTTTTCTACTAATTAAATTGATTGTTTTGATTTATGGAAAAAGAAGAGAAAGCTCAATAGAGAATCTTTTTAGTATATTCCATTCAATATCAGAATATCTAAACCAAGTTGTAAATTGCAGTGTGACAATAATTTTTATAAATATTTCTATAAATTTGTCATAATCAAGTGATAATACCCTTTGAGTTTGGAAATGGGAGCTTAGAAGATAGGTCATGAATCTAGGTCGATATTGAGACTATTACGCCTACTCATGTTTTTAATGTTGATGATTTCACTAGTGCATTTAATTTGAAGTGGTTTGAGGCTAACAAAACAGAATCTATTGGTGTTGATGTTGTTGGTGTGCTAACATTGGCAAATGCTTGCAAGGACCATAGCCTCCCCATGTGAATTATGCCTTTAGTGACAATTTTAAACATAAACCAAATTCTAATGATTCTTTCTACTCTAAAACCCAAGTCAAGGCCAGTTCCAAAAAGTAAAGTATACAATCTTGGTTAGATGATTAGATGTCCGATGTATTTGGTGCATCAGGACTTGATTGATTTTTATAATCAGTATATATTGTGAGTGAATTTGTCTTTGACCCTTTTAAAATTTTTGTGTTAGGTTGAAGAGCTTCTAAAGGATTATGATTTATGAAAATGTATGAACCCTCAAAATTTAATTTCCAATATCCTCTGAACTTAGCAATTCACACAACTTTATCACTAAGATGACAAGATCAGATAAAGTGGCTAAAGTATCATTATATCTTGTAAGATATTTTATGGTCATTTTATTGCTTTTTTATTTATTATTATTTTTTATGTTGACTCATATTATGCTTGTGATTGTAAATAGGTTCCATACATCCCAACTAAAAATCTGATATATTTGTATTGCTTGAATATTCATCCAACAGGCCTATCAAAACAAAGAGGGTCACTAGAGTTGAGTTGAACAAGAGACTCAGGCACAAAGAACAACAGAAAAAAGAAGCAGAAGCTAAGAAGTTGGAGGACTTGTCGAAAGAAATTGACAGGTAGTATGAATTGATCTTTTTCTATGTTTTCAAACACGACAAAGCGTGATATTTGAGCTGTGTTGATTCTTCTGGTTACAGCATACCTGAAATTACGGAGGAAATCAAGCAAGAAGATGAGGAAAAGCAGAAGAATATGCTAAGATAGGTTAAAGGCACGGCCACCACGCTTAGGAAAGCACAAGTAAGTAGGCTTTCTATTTATTTTAATTTGCCATCAAAATCTTAGTTATTCGAATGAGAGAACATGCTAAGAGTACTTCAGTGGTTTTGACCTAACACATATTATTCCATACACAATTCTTTGTGAGTGTATATTTATCACAATTCGTTAATAAGTTTGAGCCTGCTCCCCTTCAAGTTCTCCTAGTCGACGGAATAAATGGATCCATCCAGAAGCTTAAGGTAAGCTTGTAAAAATTCTCTTGCTTACCTTTTGTTATCTGTTTTCTGAGTTTTTAAAACATCCAAGTAACTTTTCAATTTCCATGACATATATGTTGGGTTGTTGTACCCTTATAAAGGATCGATATAAAAGTTTAGAGAAGAGAGGATTGATTGTTCCAACATCCAAAACATGCAAGAGGAAGTAGTTTACTGCTCTAACATTATATGAAACATGTCATCATCAAATCATTTTTGCATATAGTTCATACATCTATATTTTAACCGTTTGATATGACACATTTAAAATTTGTATGACATTGTGTTTGTGGCTTTGGCAGGAAGTAGAGTCCTCTTGATTGTTGGTTCCATAACCAAGCATTGACGCCAGAGATGAAAGACCAATACAATTTTATCTAAATCAAGATTTTGTTTTCTTGTGTTTGTTTCATTTATACTCCTAGCTAGTCACAGTTAATGTGTTTCCATATCAATCTGTAATCCGATATTTTTACATATATTTGTAACCATATTTATAATTTCTCAGAGCTTGAATGAACTTTTTTTTTTTTTTGCAACAGTGTTCAGTGAGCATTACACACTCCTTTGTGCAATTTAGAAACAAAGGTAAACAAACTTCTCCTTTTATATCTACTTAATTTCATTCTAAGACTAATTTGACATTTTCCATCTTCTCCTTTTTCTTTGGCAGATCAATATCAGCATGAAATATCTCCTTAACTCTTCACTTTTTGCATTCAATCTCAGCTGCCTATCCGCTAGGGAAGACCATTATCAAAATGACAAAATACGCATTTTACTTCTGGCATTTTGGTTCGGAGATATCATTGTCTTGAACTCTTGATTTGTTATTAATTTACTCTTGTGATATTTTAGCCATCTTTAGGTTGCTTTATTTTTGGGTTTGTTTGGATGTAGAAGCAATTGAGCAGCTTTGTAAGACCAACATTTTTTTAATTTAATTGTGAAAATTGTGGGGGTTATAAACCAAATAAGAACAACAAAAGTGTTATTACAAAAGTCACTTATTCTCGTTCATAAAAAAGAGGCAATAATATTAATAAATCAAAATTTTGTTACTGGCATCATGTAAATACAGCACACAACAAGTTAATTGGAGTAATTGTGTAAATACTTAACAAGCTAATTAGTATCAAATATTTTGTTTATAATCTAATTAGTGTCAAGTTCTTTTTATACTAACTCTCAACTTCAATGACAACCAAATAAAATATGAAAAAGAAGTAATCATTAATAAAAGTATAAAATTAACTAAAAATATTTTATAACTAATTTTTATGGATGAAATACTTTTAAAAAATTTTAATATATCTGTTTAATTAATACATTTAAAGCTAATAATTTTTTAAAAATACATCTTTTTTACCAAAAGTCCCTTCGGCGTAGCCATCAAGACTTTTGATAAAATCTAGTTCACCGTCCTCTTCGGCATTGCCATCAAGGCCAGAGAACTAGAAAATCAAATATTATTGATAAAAATGTTATGAATCACAATTACATCTATATTGATTTACAAAACTAGCTAACAATTAACTCGAACTAGATATGTTGCAACCATTTACATGTTCTTCCTCCTTTAAGCAAAGCCTCCTCCATCCATTAAAAACCTCGGAATATGGCACAATTTCTACATTGAAAAACAATTAAAATAGTGTAACTATCATGAATAATAACTTAAAAGAGTTTAAAATAGCCAATTAAATATTTTCTATATTAGTAGAAATTGAATTAGACTAACTAATTGAGAGTAAAGAAATGACTTACGATGATCAAATTACATCAAAAATACTTTTTCTTAGCTTTTTTCCTTTAGCCAAGTCTTTTTGATGTTTAAAATATTTCTGAGCATGACTGGCAATTTGACTAGAAGTTTTTGTCTTTACATAATATTCTGAAATTCTTTTCCAGTGTTTACCTTCTTCTTCGTACCCTCTAAGAAATAACCTACCAAAATATGATTTTTGAAATAACTATTAACAAATTTTATACTAAAAATTTTTAAACAAAAATATAAACTATTTAATTAGTAACAATATTTTTAGATATCAAACAATTTTTTTTTCTTTTTTGGTTTTCAGTCCAACCAAAAACCTTATTATGCCAACCACGATCAAAACAAAAATAAATTTAACAATCAACAAAAATTACTTTAGAACTCGCTCAAATTGCTAGTTATTGATACACAAAAACATTGAAGTATGAAACCTTTAATTAACAAGAAAGCAATGAATCAATCTTACAAAAAAGAAGTGCTACTTATATATTGTAGACAACATACAATCATCACAAGTTAGAGATATATCTAAATCAAGAGAAGTGCTTCTATATGTTGATACTAGTTGCTTCACTTTTTTTTTATTCAACTAGATAATAAATAAATAAATAAATAAATAAATAAATAAGAGGCAAAAAGAAGTAATATAATCATAAATACCTATGTTCATCTAGGGTCCAATGACATCCTGAATTCGTTGGTGCGGCCTCCTCCTCTGCAGTTGGCACGACCTCCTCCTCTGCAGCCGGCAGTACCTCCTCCCTGCCATGATAATAAACAAAATATGATAATCAATGAATTTCATGTAAACAAAAATATTTATATATTTGATCATCTCCATTTTAAAATATTTTATTTATTTCAAAAACAAATCAAAGGAAAAAAAAGGTTCATTGTTTATTAGGTTTGTTCATAAAACTTATAAGAAAAAGGAAATATAGAATAAGTAAACCAAAAGAAAGAAAGAATACGAGAAATAAACCTTGCGAAATAAGAAGAGAATGAAAATATTGAGATTACCGACCTGTTATGATGATCAGTCGAATAAGGCGGTAATGGTGGTGGATTGATGATGGGGATGGAGAGAGGGTTGTATTCCATCATGATGGTCATGTTATCAGATGCATTGAGAGGAGTGTTTGTAGGATAACCGTTATGGATGGCACTGATGTCGTTTATCAGCTTCTGAAAGCGTTCTTGCAGCTGTGCCGGGGTCCTGCCGGGGAGACGAGCAGCCACTGCCTCCCGGTGGTTTTGTAGAGCATCCTGAAAACAACTGGTAATAACAGACTCAAAAGCTTTGTTCTCCTCCCAAGTCCAGACCGGAGGTTGAGGTTGAAGTGGTTGATGACCACCGACATTGGGAATCAGCTCGAACATGTCCCTGGTATCCCACTCAGTCTGAGGCTGAGGCTGAGGCTGAGGCTGAGGCTGAGATGGGGGATAACCACAT
>NC_029792.2:126039946-126040845 GCF_000816755.2 Arachis ipaensis | reverse complement strand
GCCGTCCTTACTATATCCGTCTCAGACTGAGGCCGAGGCTCAGAAAGAAGCCGAGGCCGAGACCGAGACCAAGGCTGAGAACGAGGCCCAGACCGAGGCTGAGACCCAGGCCAAGACCAAGGCTGAGGCTGAGGCTGAGGCGGTAGCTGAGGTGGTTGAGACGGTAGCTGAGGTGGTTGATTACCACACACATCAATGGCACATGACTGAGGCTGAGACTGATGTGGTTGATAACCAGATGATGGGCTTCCCCAAGAGTGCTCTGTTCTCTTCATAGCTTCCGGGAAACCATCATCAATAACCGGCTGAGGTGGTTGATTAACACTCACGTCCATGGCACACGGCTGGGGCTGGGGATCACCTACATTGTTTTCGTCCCCATTCCAGACGGGCTCAGGCAGAGGCGGAGACTCAAACTGAAACTGCGGTGGTTCATCGGCATAAAAGTCTATCATATCACACGGGTCACTGATATCCCACGGATTCATCATTGCGGAATCTGATTGCTCGTCACTCATTCTTCTTCTTCTTCTTTCTTGGTTTCCTATTTCTTCTTCTTCTTTCTTGGTTTCCTATTTTTAGATATAGTATTTATTTATGTAAGCTTCACTTTTTAACATAGAGAGTGTGAATTTAATTTTATAGAGAAGTCTAGGGCCAGCAGTTTATGGAAAAATTAAATGGATTTTTTATCTTTTTGTATTATGTAAATTTAGATAATTTTTAATTAAAACAAAAGACTCTCAAAAACAAAAGGCATTAAATATTGATTTAAATTATTTTTTTTTAGATAAACGGAATTCAAGCTCAAAGAGAAGAAATTACATAATTATAACTAATCGGGAGAGTATATTTAGCTCATTTAGATTACATAATATTTTCTTTTCTTGATACTCTGT
>NC_029792.2:126031184-126039748 GCF_000816755.2 Arachis ipaensis | reverse complement strand
ATTATCTATTTAAATAAAAATAAAAAATAAAAAAAAGACTCTATTTAAATTTTATGTTTTCAATGCAAAATTCATCTAAATTAACAATAACAAATTATTGTTATTGTAACTAATCGGAATAGTAAATTTGACTCATTTAGATTACATAATATTTTCTTTTTTTGATACTCTGTTTCACTTCTTATACAACATACTTTAATTACAATTTATCTATTTAAATAAAAATAACAAATAAAAGAGTTGATTCTATTTAAATATTATGTTTTCAATGCAAAATTTTTCTAAATTAATATCAACAAGAAACCAATTTGATCATTGCTACTTTTGATTTAATTAAGTAAAGATCAACCAAGAAACTATTATGGATAAAAATAAATAATTATAGGAATACTATAGAGCACAGATGAGGTGCCAATAGTTTGTGAAAGGAAGGGAAGGTTCTAGAGTCCTTTTTATTATATAATGTAATGAATGAAACAGAGAAGACAATTTGTGCTTAGTGCTTAGTATTAGCGAAATGATGTTCACAACAGAGTCAAAGTAATCCAAGGTAAATATTTCAGCTCATTCTTCCTTTGCTTGTGTTGTTATGGTACAAGTACAGGGAGATTCTTCTAATTTTGCATTAGTCATAGAAAGTTCCAGCAATGGAAACAAGAACCTTACCTTACACCTTTCTGCTTGTAAAAGTTTATCAGCTACAAACTCGGGGCTCCCGAAGTCTCCAAGATTTGCAAGACAAACTGGGTTCTGGAAAAGTCGTGAGAAGAAGAGTAAGATGGAGCTTCCTCTTAGTAAAAAATGTTGAGAAATGCAGGATGTGGTTATTGTGAGGTTCATTGTGAAGAATGAAGTTAGCAGAATTGAAAGAGGGGATTGAGAAGAAGGTTCTGGAAGAAGAGTGTTGTGAATGGTGGAGAAGAGTGAAGCAAGTTTTCAAAGCCATTGGAATTGAATTGCAAAGTCTAATGTGTTGGGTTTCATTCGTCACAGGATTTAATTGGATATAATAAAATAATATATTAATATATAAAAGATATATATATTTTTTAAAAAGATTAAATCTTTTGTAGTTTATTATTTTAAACTGATGAACTATTAAAATACTATATCAGTTTGACTAGTTAGTCAATTTTTTATTTTTAATTAATTTTTTGTCAAACGATTTATATTAAACCAAACTAATTTGATGACAATTTTTAATTAATTGGGTGGAACGAATTAATTTCAGTCTGATTTTCTCTGGACTCATTCTTGCTTTTAAGTAACTTTTTCGTCTTCTTAACTAGCTTCTTGCTTGGATTTTTTTTTTAAATACAACATTTATATAAGTGAATACATTTATATAAAGTTCACTTGTTAGCTAGAGTATGTTAGTTAGATTAGATTATGATTAAAAATAGAAAAGATTTTATTTCATATGTAATTAACTTAATTAATAATATTTATTATTCCTTTTCTAATCGGAATAGTGTGTCCCTCTAAAATCATCTGCAATAATTTGGGATATCTACAGAATTGGGTGAGGTTTCAAGCTTTCTCAAGCCAAGTAGCCAACAATCTGATCCTCTTTTCCCTCCTTATACACATGCTTTAATTACAAGTTATCTATTTAGATAACAAATTCAAAAAAAAATATTGACCCGTTTAGTTTGATAGATTTAAAAAAAAAAATAGATAAAACTTTTATTTTAAATATCCATATATATTTGATATATAATTAGTTCATCCATTTAAATCTATAATAGATCTAAACGAACTGCATTAATAGACCAATTTGTTTGACACTCTTACTTACACAGCTAACTATATCCAAAATTCAAACTATGATTTAACCAACAATATTTCTGAGCCAAAATATTTAGATTTCGGTTTACAGTTACATAACTACGTGTTTTTTTCGCCTTCTTCATAAATAGCTTAAGGGAGGAAGGATAAGTGGAAAGCGTAAGTCTATGCCTATGAATTAAACCTAGTTGAGATCTCGTTAACTATAATCTTCTAAAAATAATTTGTTCATGCAATCAACGTTTTTATCTTTGTTGAAAATAATTACACACCTACTGCAGTATTTTCTCTTTTGAAAAGATATAATGTTCAACTGTTCAAGTAATATGTAGCTATGTAAGTTAAAACATAGTGATATAAAATCTATACACTAGAATTTCAGTCTGGTTGATTTTTATGACTTTCAACCAAGACTGAACATAAATCAGTTGCCATATTTTAAGAACCAAAACTCAAGAGAGGGAGAATAATCAGAGAAGAAATGAGATATTCATTTCAAAGTTTTAAGCTGCTGCATTAAAGGAATGGAGAACTTGCTCTAAAATCATTCTTTTATATGGTTCAAGAGGATTCTCTGGTTTATCAGAATGAACAATGTTAAGAAGATAGAGTTTCTTTGAGGTCACAAATGCTGCAGAAAATATCCTCTTCTTTCCTCCACGAGTACTATCAATGGTATATTCAAATTCATAAATTTGCAAACCTCCATTTCCTGATCTTTCTGAAGCTGCAATTAATTCAGCTTCCTTTGTACTTTCCTGAATATGAGGAGAATAATACACACAAGTTCAAATAATATACAGTCACATAGACATTTGATTATCCCCTAGGATCAAAGAAAATTATGAACACAGAAGGAACATTTCACTATTTCAGAGAAATAAGCTTTTTGCCTTCTTACTTTAGTTGTTAAATGCATAGCAAACTATATGTAATGGCCATTATTCCTTTTGTCATAAATATGGAAGCAATGTTTCACTAACATCTATGATCATTGCTACTTTTGATTTAATTAAATAAAGATCAACGAAGAATCTACTATGGATAAAAATAAATAGTTATAGGGAGGAATACTTTAGAGGCTTAGATCACAAGTGAGGTGCCAATAGTTTGTGATAGGAAGGGAAGGTTCTAGAGTCCTTTTTATTATATAATGTAATGAAAGAAACAGAGAAGACAATTTTAGCCAATTAGTTAGTTTAGCCTTTAGTGTCTTGGTGCTTAGTATTAGCAAAATGATGTTCACAACAGAGTCAAACTAATCCAGGGTAAATCTTTCAGCTCATTCTTCCTTGCTTATGTTGTTATGCTACAAGTACAGGGAGATTGTTCTAATCAATATCATCAACACTTGACTCAAATTTTGCATTGGTCATAGAAAGTTCCAGCAATGGAAACAAGAACCTTACCTTACGCCTTTCTGCTTGTAAAAGCTTATCAGCTACAAACTCGGGGCTCCCAAAGTCTCCAAGATTTGCAAGACGAACTGGGTTCACGACAACCCCAATGTTGTTGCTCCCCATACTTGCATCTTGAAACAGAGCAGTTGCCCCAGCTTTATCAACCTATTCATTGCAAACCAGAGCAGCAAAGATGTTACAATGTAAATGGAAAGTGTTGTAATTTGGCGGGAATAAATAACTACTTTTTACGAAATATGATGTTCAGTTTCATCCAATACTATTATTCCATTTCCATTTCATCTAAGTTTAAATTTTATGCATTTTCAATGCAAAATTCTTCTAAATTAATATCAAATCAAACTATTGCTATATAGATAAAACAAAAAGTGGTTAACTTCTACACCTCAATCTCAACAAGAAACCAATTTGATCTATGCAACAGCACACGATTAAATGTCTGTGTAAAAGAGTTACACACTAACAGCTAGATTTTAACTCAATATTTTACCTACCTCATTCCATTTCCATTTAACTCTATTGAATCATTTTCCAACACATCATACCAAACAGAGAGGAAAACATACGCAATTCTTCACAGTAGAAAAAGCTTATCAAAGATTAAGGTTAATAATAAGTTTGAATTCTAAGAAAATGGGTAAATAATTTTACCTTAGTCCAAGAAGAGGGTATAAGAAGAGTGAAACCTTCCTTGGAATCAGTGTATCTGTGAAGCTCCAAGTCCAACTCTTGAGCCATCAACAATGCACCACTAGTGTTTGATAAATTGCTCGAAAGAAAAGTTGTGAGAAGAAGAGCAAGATTGAGCTTCCTCTTAGTAAAAAATGTTGAGAAATGCAGGATGTGGTTGTTGTGAGGTTCATTGTGAAGAATGCAGGTAGCAGAATTGAAAAAGGGGATTGAGAAGAAGATTCTGGAAGAAGAGTGTTGTGAATGGTGGAGAAGAGTGAAGCAAGTTTTCAAAGCCATTGGAATTCAATTGGAAAGTCCAATGTGTTGGGTTTCGTTGGTCACAGGGATATCAGAAGTTCAGAACGTTAAGCGTCGTTAATCGTTATCCATACTCCATTTGGGTTAAAGGGGGAAAAAAGGTAAGTACTTAAATAAATAAATAAATAAATTGAACTCATTTGTTACCGTTATTTTTATTAGTAGTTTCAACTTTCAACAAAGGTCACATATGTGGTTTGAAATCCCAACCGGTCATTAAATCGGTAGAATTAGATGTTCAAAAATTCAATCATAATTCAACTAGGATTTAATTGGATATAGGGGTGGCAACAGGGCGGGTAGGGGCGGGTTTTTGCTCTACCCGACCTTGCCCCGCCCTACAGAAAACCCGCATCAAACCCGCCCCGCCCTACACGCGGGTTGTAAAATGTTAAACCCTAACCCGCCCCTATAATTATTAAATCTAACAAATAAAATTAAATTTTAAAAATTATATAACCACCATTTACATATATAATATAAATTAAAGTAAAAATTTATATATGATATAATATTATTAATCATTTTACTATAATAAAAAAATATAATATGCTTAAGCTCCTTATGTAATATCAATACACTCCGTGTGTTGACATAATATATATTTAATATTATAATTACTCAATACACTCTTGCATATTACTACAGATAAATTAAAAAAAAATTGCTATTACAATTCAGCCTCCTACAAATTGTTCCACCATGAAAATTTTGAAAAATACAATAAAATTCAATAACGGTGTGTTACACAAAATCCTGGTCTATATCTAAAAAAAATCAGTCAAAATAATTCTATAAAAAGAGTTTGATAAGTTTAAATTATTTTATCTTTTAATGCAAAAGATTATTTTCATTTACATTATTGCATTCTTTTGGTGCATTGCATAAGTTTAAATCTAATAATCTTTTATTACAACATCCTCTTGCAAGTAGAATCATATATAAGCTGCCATAAACTTCTTGGTGCTTTCTCATCCTTAGTCTTTAGAAGACGTGCAACTTTGCAAAAACCAGCATGGTATCTTGACAAAGACAAATCATCATCCTTCACATCAACCTTAATCTCGCGCCACGTGTGCTTATTTGGTCTCGATAATGCCCACTGCATTGCCCATATGGCTAAAGGGCGCATGTAACACATAGATCTGTATCTATCGTTAATGTCCCATGCTTCAGGAGTTTGGAAAGCATAACTGTTGATTCAACAGAAGAATGAACCTTTAATAACTATTTCTTAAAGAATACATGATAAAACACAAAAAACTTTATTTTGAGTTATTTTGTTGACTAATATCTGAATTAATTTTTAGAAAGTATTTAATTAAAACATTTTAATTTTCAGTTAAATTTAATTACTAAATCAGTTTTCAAATTTTAGATTATTTGTCTATATAAAAAAATTAATTTAAAAATTTTAAAAGATGGTTATGTCTTTATTAAATAATGATTGTTTAATTCTTTGTCAAAATATGACTTGAAAATTTATTCATCTAAAAAAATAAAGAGTTAGAGACTAATTTGATTAAAATTTGTTGAGAATTAAAATATTGACTAAAAATTGCATTACTCTTGTGTTACATGACATAATGGACTAATCAAGAAAGAAAAAGAAAGTTAAGTTTCTTATCAAAGAAATCCGTTGGTAAAATTAAAACCTTCTGATTCTGTGGTTAAAGCTTACTTTGTTATCAACTTGAGGCTATAATTTTCCAAAAGTTTAAGTATCAAGAGGATAGAGTAATAAGGTACTATACCCAAGTCCATCCTTGGACCATGCAGCTTCATATACTCCATTTGCAGTTTGGAATGCCATGTCAATCATGTCTTCCTGGATCATTGTTGCAGCTACGGCATATGTAACCCCTGACCATATTTCTTGCGACTGCATCGATGACATGTCAACTTCTCCGTTAGGTAACATCCCATTTATAGCGCCGCGGCTTCCACCCTTAAATTTCATAACATTGTAATCATAAACCATTTGAAGCGAACTTTTAGCTTTTTTTTCTTCAACAATTGGCAAAAGACCACATGCTCTTGCATACCTGAAAAACAATAAGTAAGAATTATCAATTTCATTGTAAGTATAATGAAGAGGAAGCTACATATGCAAATAATTGAAGATAAAACCAAAGACTGAATTATATGCATAACAAACTCTACAACATTGTTTATATTCTTCCAGTTTTTGCTGATTTAAGTTATCTTTCTGAAGTTATTCTTATAGAATAATTCAATTGAAGTTACTGGCATATGCACATATGTTGTTAATCTAACAAACCTACTTCACAAGTTGCACCAATGGAAATAAAGCATGCAAATAAGGCATAGTTTCCAGAAGAAGAAAAACAACCATTGTCCAGCTAATTGATCAGCTTGAATGGATGAACTATTACTCCCACCACTGCTATCATAATTGAAGTATGAACCATTCCATAATTTCTCATATACACTTTTGGCTTTCTGGAACTTGAGCCAAAAATACTCCTCAGAGCCCTTGTCACCAACTTCACGTGCCAAGGCTGCAGCTGCCTGAAGTGCCGCAACCCAAAGTCCACCACTATATGCACTCACACCAGATACAGACCATGTGTCATAAGTTTGATCAGGGAAGCCTTCATTCTCAATCATTCCGTCGCCATCCTTGTCGAATTGGTCCATATAAGCAATTGCAATGTAAACAGCTGGCCAAACAGCTCTTGCAAACTTCTTGTCTCCGGTGGCAACTACATCCCTATAACACTGGAGAACAAATTTTGGATTCAAGTCTTTCCACCTATCTGTGTTATGAAGATTATAGCCATTTATTTCAAACCATGGATCATTGACTCCAATATCATGAGGAACAGCACCAAGAACCTTTCTACGAACCATTCGGCCATCAACTAGAGTTTGCCTTTTTTCAGGATCATGCATCATTACTGCTGCAGCAAAGTCTCTTTGGACACTGAGTTCAAGTTTTGGAAAAAGCATGACCAGTGCAAAAGATGAGTAAAAATGAACATCAAAGGTATTCCACATTGGATACTCGATGCCTTCAAGATAAAGAAATTGACCGATGTTTTCTTCCCCTTCTTGAAGCAAATTTACTCCATATGCTGACTTTGATGCAGTTGGAGTGTGTATAGAGCTAAATCTTTCAAGAATGTTAATAGCAGTATCACTCTGGGGCGATAAATTTGGACTCTCTAAATCATATATGAACCCATCCAGCGAAAATTTTCTTTCCCCTAAGCTAGCTGAACTATGCACCGGACCTAAACCATCTGCGAAACAGAGAATAATGTCACAAATTGATGACCGAGAAAGTCATAACTCATACCACAGAATCATAGAGAGTCTGAAAAGTTTTAAAGCAAATAAACATGGCTTAATTAGCTAATATATAATACCCAAGTTTTAGAGAAATACCTGTCCAAATTGTGAACCCAGAATTCAGATAGTACAGCTCATTCAAAAGGGTTGTAGGGTACCTGCACAACTCTGAATGCTTCAGAATTTTTAAAGTACAAGAAGAAAGTTAATAAAGAACTGAGCATTACCACTCAGGAAGTCTCTTGTCTTCAAGGATTGGTCTTTGCCAGTCTTCAATCTGAACCTCCCATTGCCGGTGCCCTATGTCACCAATTCATAGAAGCTTTAGTAAGTTATTCATGAATTCTATTAGGCTATTAGCAATTATAACTATGGTGCATGCTTTGGGAAATCATCTAAATTTTGACATCAAAGAAAGAATAGAAAAGAAAAGAGAAAATTTTATCCATAGTCTGGCTCTCCAAAAATAATCTATGGATAATTCTCAATATTGAGTTTAGAAGCAATCCCAACCATACAAATACAAAATATAATGTATCTCATCAAAGAGTATTACCGATAATAGCATCGTGCGCAATCTTTGCAGCTGCATCCCCATTAGTACCATAGAATTTAGTGTAACGCCTGTTAAGTTTCGTTAGTTAAGCATAGTCTTCAGACAGGAAATTTTATACAAGTTTTCTACAGCCAACCTGTTGTAAACCCTTCCTGCCGGAAACTTGACTTCAGGGCAGTCCCATGCTAGTGAAAATGTGACGGTACGTTGAGCATCTGAAGGAATAGTAAGAGTTGCTGCAACAGCTGCTCCAATTGATGATCCTGGTTCTGAAGGCATGGCAGTTTCAGCGAAATTCAGGCGGTCAAAAGACCCATGCTAAAAAGACAAATAGTACTAATTCAGTTCAGTGAAATATAATAAGTATATTGGTTACAGAAAGGTCAAAGGTTAATATCATGCTGTAACCGACATCTTTCGAAGAGCTTTCTAAAGAAAATCACAGATTAGCATATTATCACCACATGAACCAAAATACAAATGATTAAATTTCG
>NC_029792.2:126026219-126031144 GCF_000816755.2 Arachis ipaensis | reverse complement strand
GAAGAAAAAAGCAACAAAAGCTGAAAAAACAGCATTACAATCTGCATCATGATATCTTCATTTACTCAGCCATTATGATATGATGAGAAGTACTATGATATAAATTACGAAGTAACAAACCCTATTTTTCAAAAATACTAGAATCCTAAACATACTAAAATAAAGATTAAAATGGTGTAATGTAAGAAAATATAAAAAACCAATCGTAAAAGATCGCCTTAAGATATTACAAGATACATCATTTTAAGAGTTCAAAAGGGGTAATTCTTTAAGCTTACAATATTCTGAAACAGTGATGCTTGACGGGACTTGAAGTCTTCAACATTGTAATTGTCATAATTGAAAAGAAGAAATTTATGACACCCAAATAAATGATAAAAGAAAATAAAGAAAAATCCAAGTGCTTGTCTTATATAATGCTTAGAAGCTAGAAGAGAATAATTGGCTTTATCCAGCAGAAGAAAACATGACGGAACCAATAACTTAATATAACAAAGACAATGAATAAATAGTTTTCAAGTTTCAATGAAATATTGTGAAAAATTATAGGTTGTCTCTTAACCTGTTTAATTTCATTCCACATATCCTTAGCCGAGATACCCTTGTGAGCACCAGATATAACAAAGACAGGACATTCTGATATATGCACATCTTCAGTCTCCTCTGCTGCAATTGCAAATGTGACAGGAGACCGCTCATTCGTAGTCCTATCGTATCAACTAAATTAATTGATAAATTCCAAAATTATTTATCATTCAAAAGTACAGTAAGGGTTAAGGCTTTACTTGTGATGTAGAAGAACACCATGCACTCTGTCATTCACCCTAGCATGACATAATATGTATCTTGAATGTTAGAATAAAAAGCAATCAAATGGGAGATTTTCACAAAGAAGGTGAACAAGTCACAAATTTCTTACATCTTTGAATTAAAATGATCGCCAGTAAACTCAGAAAGTCCTCCAACAGAATTCTAAATGCATACATCAATTGCTTGCATTAAGTGCCCCAAGGGCCAAGGATAGGATAAAAAACTAAAACACCAAGAGTGTAATAGCAATTAATAGTCACAAAAAAGTTTCACTTACAGTCCATGTGAAAAGCAAGGTGACATCTGCTGTTGTTTTTCCAAAATTATTTAACTGCATAAATAACATTCATTGCTTATTAAGAGCAACATATGTATCAAATTCTAACTAAAAAGAAATTGAAGTGACTCTTGCCTACCACAAAAGTGAAAACTGATGCAGGAAAGCTACTCTCCTTGTAATTATGGGGTATAATAGGTGAGATCTGACGACAAACTATTCTCAGTGCTGGATCAGGTTCTGCATTTGGAACAAAATTATAGAGGAGATAATCAATGTAAAGGATAAGCTATTGAAATACATACTACCGTATTTTACCTTCATATATTGTCCAAGCCCTTGGGTACAATGCATGATATGTGGATTTGTCACCACTCAGATTCCAATCCCATGATTGAATTCCTGACACTGGGTTTTCTCTGAATGAAATTGAAGTAAATTTTTTTCAAGAAATTAATTTACAAGAATAAGATTAAGAAAATGATAAATTAGTAACTGGTAATTTACAAGGCAATCTATAAATGTTTACTTTAATATATCTGGCTTCCCTGCACATAGTACACTCGAATATTTTTCACCACTTGGACGTGAAACAAATACCTGATAGTAAGCAAAGAAATAAATTTGGTTATGAATGTCCTTTTTCTTGATAAACAAACTATTATCAACCTTAAAGTACATTGTAATTGATATTTAAGGTTCAAACAAGATTGTAAGAGACATAAATCTGGTTCCAAAACCAATATGTACTATGTTCTTGCAAGATGTCCAACCTTGGACTAAGTAATTCTTTATAATGTTATGGATTCATGATGTGTTCTGTTGTCAGCATCACATTATTCACTTATGCTTTCCTCTACAATTAAAGCTTCTGGGGCTTATTGTGAGGAGGCATGTCAAACATTCAAACATAGTGATCAATCTTTCATGATAACATATCTCAAGGTATAGTTATTTTTATGGGGAATGGATTCTCTCATCTGATATTTATACAAAAGCTTATTGTTGGTGAATATTGACTGTTATGAAAATGGGGCCAAGACAAGCCATGTAACTTGTAACAAGAAAAGATCAATGGTATATATAGCAGATTAAATAAACATAAATGTAAACGATATTGTAAGATCGAGAAGATTTTGCCACTATTGTCAAGATTTTACCCAGATATATATAGCAGCACTGTAATCTTTGTGATAAGATAGATTCAAGCAAACTTACTGAAAATTGATTTGCTAAAACTGGTTTATCTTCACATTTTACAGGGAATAGTTGCCAACGTTGAAATTCACCCCTGTAACTTCTTCCAATGCTTCCTGAACTGTAGAACAAATTGTTGGCAGCAAAATTTAATGCACAAAATGATTCAAACAATGTTCTGGACATACTCAAATCAAACAAATATTACAGGGCCACTAATGGCATTAACATGACTTCATTTTGTTTTAAGGCAGAAATAATTAGAAACCGAACTCTACTATACCAATCCCATAATTTTTTATGCATGTAACTAGTAAACTGCTAATGTATAAAATTTTTCCTCCCAAGCAAATATAATTTGTTAATTTGTATTGGTGACCTGATTCGTTCAATATGTACAAGTAGAAATATACAAATACGAAAAGGCTGATTAATGTAGAAAATTTGAAGCTTATTTTTTGGATTGAAGACCTACCCAATGCCACCTAAAGGAACACCATGACAAGATGTCACATGACGCTTAGCAAAAGGGTCCATCATTCCTTCCTAAGACATGCAGAAACAGAGAAAAGCAGCAAGCAATTCAAGAAACGTGATCAGAAAAACATTTTATTAGGACAAATCAAGATGAGATGGAACACAAAAGATGATTACCCTTCCTCTGGCTGCTTCTTCCCGGACATGGCGCCATAGCCGAAAACCTATTGGAGCCTATAAATACAGATATCATATCAGGATTGCTATATATATCAAAAACCATTATGTCCTTAACTTTTAAGTGTACTACAGCCATAAGCAAACATATTTAACCATAGAGTTTACATGTTACATTCTCAATATAGAAAGTACCAACGTATTTTAGCAGGGAATTCACATTGAAAAGCCTTGCTCTATAATAGGAATAAAGAACTTCAGTAAAAACTAATACTGAAGTTTCTTTGTATGAGTTTGATGGTGAAAAAAAAATACTCTTGACATGTTGAGCACGACTAACAACAGTTAAGTCCATGAATAAAATTATAGATGACATGATATATGTGGACAATTCAAATGCATGAAAGGATTATATACATCTATTATCTCCCTAGAAGGCTTACCAGACGGATAATCTCTTTCAAAGATACGTTGAATTCTAGCGGAGTATTTCCTGCAGTATTCAATTTGCGCTGCCAGGTAAGTCCTGCAGGTTTCCCTGGGTCAACCTTACTCAAGGCACAAAACAGGTGTCAGAATCAGATACTAGAAATGATGTTTGATACAAAATCTCTAATGAAATCTTAAATCCTTAAATATGAGAACATTTGTTCTTTGATCCAGTAGCAAAGGCAATCAAGCCTCCACTCAAAGGACTCATTGTTATTGCATGACTATGAGGAGCCACAAACAACTCTTAGATAAGCATTCATATACCTCTACTTACCCTTTGAAGCTTTTAGAAGAGATAACCAAAAGGTTTAGTGTTTGTTTCCACCATTCATTTAAATAAAGATAGAATTTCAGCGTAACGCAAACTAAACCTATGCTAATTGATGCAGTGATGCTTCAGTTTCAGGCAAAAACAGAAGGCGTATTAGATATATAACTATTCATGTATCTAACTGTAGCAATAGTAGGCAAATTACGCAAGGAGAGAACATGAAAATTCAAATGGAATGGATATGAGCTAAGTAAATTGATTGAATCCCAGGCTAAGCAGCAAGCAAAAACAAACTCTACCTTGACTTTCGAAGATTTGACCGTTCCATGTTCATCTTCTTCGACAAAACCATTCTCTATGACATTCTCTGTATTACACAATATTCCATAATTGCAGGCAACAACCTCAGCTAAGAATTCAAGATAATAAGAACATAAAACATTAAAGCTTTAACTTTTAAAAAAAATAATAAAAAGTTCAACATATAGAACCTTGCATGGTTGATGATCAGCAATGCGAAATGCAAATAGCAGCTAGTGATGATCGAGAGGAGTGAACAGAACAGAAGAGAGCAAAGTCAATGCAGACCTGATGAGGCTGATGATGGAAGACGAAGAATATTAGTATTAGAACGCAGTATTAATTAATAATAATTATTCTATTGTATTAATATGAATATGATTTGCGATTATATAATATGCGTTTGTAATGAGTAAACTGTAATTGTTTATATATTGGAAGAAGCAGAGGGAAGAGTTAGTTGGTAAGTGGCGTATGAATTGAAAGAGAGAATTGAGAAAATGAGATCCAATAGTTTTGGCATTTTGGGTAATAATCTTTGACCTGACGCGCGCACACACGGAAAATGGAAAAGTATTAATTAAGAGAGAAAGAGAGAGTGAGAAAGCGACTTTAAGAACAGGTGGACAAATCCTCCCCACCTGATATAATTGGAGTTAGCCGGTGTTGTTCGTTTGGATGTCGTTAATGGGAATAGATCCTCTCTATTTTTTTAATAATTGAGGGAGTAAAGTGTAATCTCTCACCATTAATTTTATAAGTAGGACCAAAAATAAATATGAGAGAGAGAGTAATGAAGGATTAGAAATCATACTTTACATTGTCAATTTTTTTTAACAATTGAAAAGATCTATTCCCGTTACTGAATAAAATAATAAAAAAAGTCTCACGTTCAGTATTTTTATTAAAATTTAGTCGGTATTT
>NC_029792.2:126001984-126026137 GCF_000816755.2 Arachis ipaensis | reverse complement strand
AATAAAATAATGATAATAAATATTTTTATTTTTAAAATTTTGTAAAAAAAATAATAAATGTAAGAGTTAAAAGCAATAAATATTTTTTTATAAATTTTTAATTTTAGATATTTTTATTTTTAAAATTTTGTAAAAAAAATAATAAATGTAAGAGTTAAAAGCAATAAATATTTTTTTATAAATTTTTAATTTTAGTGTTTTTTATTTTTAAAATTTTGTAAAAAAATACTGTAAAAAAATATTTGTTTGATTTGTATTTTTACTCTTTGTTTTCATAATTTTGTAAAACTAATTAAAAAAATTGTTCTCACTCTTTTAGTACAAAAGTAAAAAATAAAGAATATTGAAAAAAAATGCAAGCCAAATAGCTCATAAAAGAACTATTTTTTGAAGGTCATTTAGAACTAAATAATTTCAGAAAAAATCCTTTTACAAAAATTAGAGAAGCCTTCGTGCATTCTATTTGAATATTTTAATTTGGTGAGGAACTTTTGTATATTTTTAATGTATCATCGTTAGAAAATTTGTACTAGGACATATCCAAAACTAATCACTATCTTATCTTAATGATAAAGTATATTGTAAATATTAATAATTTTTTACATTATCATTTGCTTTTAACATTCAGTCCCAAAATTGAGATTTCATAGTATATTCGTATTGGAATTATTAGAACATTATACTTTAATAACTTTCAAGCTAAAAACATGGTAATTAATAACCACAACTTTATCTCCATTAGAACTTAATAAAAAATAAAAATCAGTAGAAAACTAGAAATACTGCATAATTATAACATTATGTTGTATATAACTAACAACCTATTCCGCATCATTAATGAGAAATTGACTATTAAATTTGAATAAAAGAAAGATAGAGCCATAGAGGAAGAGAGTAGAGGAAGAAAAAAACTTCCCCCATAAAAAGAATTTCTCATTAATTAAGTAGGCTCTTAATCATGTCAGCTAGGCAATTTTATAAGTGTTTTGTTGAACCATACAAACTTCATTTTTAACCAAATAGGTGTTGCATAATATTAAAAATTTGATAAATTCAACATTCTTTTTATGAAATTAAATCTCTTTATTCACATTTTTTGCTTGCTATTTTTGTATGTTTTGAATTGAATTTATATCAATGGATTAGACAAGATGACAATTTTCAAATAGTGTGAATGAATTTTTAGAGGCATAATGATCTAGGCATAAGAAAATTCTAAGAAAATAGAGGGACTGAAAAATAAAATTAAAAGTAAAATAAATAAAACTAAGGTTAACCACCAAAAATATCTCTGAAATATTCAAACACTGGTAACAATGCACCCGAATTTTATTATCGACAAAAATGCCTTTAAATAATTTAAAAACACAACAATACCCAACAGTAAATATATATTTTCAAAAAATACCTTAAAGATTGAATTTTGATGTGATTTTTTAGAAGTGTAATTAAAAAAAATGAGATATTATTATACTTAAAATTTAGTGACTTTTTCTAAGTATATTTTTTTGATTTTTTAAAAGTATTATTAGTTGTTAATAAAAAAATTACAAAAAAATATACTCAATAAATAATTATCCAATTTTAAGGATAATAATATCTCATTTTTTTTTTATAATTTTACACTTAAAGTTATAAGTTAATATAAAAATATAAAAAATTTATTTAGAATGAAAGTAGTGTGATTAAGTGTAATTTACTTAGATGTGATTAAAAATTAATTGAATATTATATACAGTAAAAAATTGATATTATTTAAGGATAAAATTAAAATTTATTTCTATGTATCATTTTTGTCCCCAACGTTTTCGTTCTATTTGAGTCCCTAACGTTTCAAAATCGTCTCAATTTTGTCCCGCTGTCAATTCTGTTAACGGATCCTTAACGGTAGGACAACATTGAGCCAATTTTAAAATGTTAGGGACTTAAATAGGACGATTGAAAAGGACAACTTTAGGACTTACTCCCGTTGGAAACAAAAACAATACTTTACTCTTATTATTATTATTATTATTATTAAAGGTTTAAATTTTTTAAAATAATTATTTTTATTTACAAAAGTTGAACGAACTAAAATAACCATCTTTTTCTTCATATAAACCATTTGTATACTAAATTGATTTTTCACTCAAATTTCGACTGTTACTTATTGCACTTTCGCATAAAAAAAAAATAGATTACAACTTACAACGTTCACCTAAAAATTAGAAATAAGGAAAACAAAAAACAACTTAGAAAATTTGAAAAAGGTTTCAGACCAAGGAAATAAAAAATATAAAAAGTTAGTTCAATTCGGTATAAAATTACGATATTTCTATAAAACTTCTCCCCAGTTACAATCAATCTATGAATCTAATACCCAATTCAAGATGAAAAACTAAAAAATTGAATCTAAGGAAATTTTATAAATGCTTATAACCATTCAAAATATAGCACTTGTAGTCTTGTTATAGTCAAAATTCAGGTAAAAAGATAAACACTCTAAGTTGCTCAAATTTGAGTCCTATTAATAAACACCAAACTCTACCAAAAACAAAGACAACCGAAAAACATAACTTTTCATTAAACAAATCACAAGTTCACTTAAAGCACTTAGCATCCAAAAGAGGCTCTCCCTCGAACGGTTCGGCATCTTCAATCATCTGATTGACCCGCTCCTTCTGATTTTCATCAGATATGTCAACCTTAGTCCATTCATAAAGCTCCATATCATAGCATTCATCAAGCACAAACTTTGGAATTTCCGGCCCACGGAAAAGCCACAACCCCTTCACCTTGAAGGGTGGTTGTGATCCAATTACAAGCATTTTTCCAAATGCATACTTTCGAGCTAAATCCATCCGCTGAAGAAAACCACCAACCTTGTTCATTGTCACAAAGGTAACAGTGTTCTCATCCTGGTATTTGTAATCACAGAACCACAAAGAGTATCCCTCTGGATCATACATGTCCCAAAATCCTACAAGATTTGATGAAACAAATTTAAAAACATCTTGGCATTGCAAGGGATATAAAAATGTAGACATCAATTAAATAACACAATGTAGTCAAAGAAAAATAATCCTCCCAATGAAAAAGAAAGGACTTCAATAAAATGTTTGAGAAGTCTTTGTAAAAAAAACATAGTTTACACCATATATAGATGCTAACTGCCTAATTCTATAAAAAAAAAAGGATAAAATAACAATACCTTTGATTGCAACCTCGCGAAAATTGGTTTTGGTGTTGGAGTACAGCCTTTTCCACTCATCTAGTATCATCTTACTTGGAGGAAGAAGATCAAGAGGATTCTTGGCTTTGGGCTTGGGAGCCTCTTCCTCCTCCTCCTCCTCTACTTTGGGTTTCTCTGGCTCTTTCTTTGCTTCTTTCTTTGGCTCGTTCTTCGCCTTGGGCTTAGATTCTTTTGGCTGGGAAGGCTTCTTTGCAGATGGAACAGGTGGAACAGCTTCAGTCTGCTTGACTTCACCTAGTATCTTTCGAAAGTTTGGCTGATTAACCATGGTCCAAAAGTATCTCTCAACATGAGGAAACTCTGAAGTGAAACTCTTAACCAAGATATTACTGAAACCCAAATACAAATTGCATGTTGTTATGATGTCAGCTAGGGTCACTGAATGCCCAACTAGGTAGGTATTGCAAGTAAGGTGAGTGTTCAAAGCACCCAAAGCTCTCTTCAGTCCAGAAATTGCGGCCTCCTCAACCTTCATTTAGAATAAAGAGGAAGGTAAAACGATGCATAATTGACAACATAATATAAAAAAAAGAAAGACAAATATCATGAACATAATACAATCGTTTTGACTTTACAATCTAAATATATATAATCATCACATGATACAAATATAAAGGACAAAAAAGAAAAAATCATACAAACATTTGCAGTCCCCTTAATTATTGTTACCATCATTTTATTGCTGTTTCATGGTGGCTGGTAAACACTAACCACTTTGTCCCTAGTGTGTAAGCAATTGACAATAATCATGACCGATTGCACATACCAAAAAAAGATGCAAAATTTCACAAAAATTAGCGTTAATAAAGGTCTTTTGTACAAACTTACTGGAGGAAGGTAAGGAAGAAATCCCAATCTCGGGAAGAACCACCTACTAATATTAGCATCAATCTCCATTGATGAAAAATCAATCCATTGCTCGATGTGGCCCTGAAATATCAGAGCATTAAAAATATAATAAAGCAATGTTAGTCGCATGTGGTAATGGATTGGTTGAATACATAAATAGAAGGATTTTCCGGGGGAAAGAAAACCCTTACATAATCAATAGGGGAGGAACCATATAAACTGTTGTCCCCCTTTAAACGAGCAACTGCAGAAAAAGCATTGAACAAGCTTAAAACATCTTAATCAACCATGGCAAAGGGAATCATATGTAAATCAAATATTGTATGTATGATCTTACCATAACGAGCAATTGCATTGCTCTCAAATACAGGGCCCTCTGGTGTCTCTAACACCGGAACCTGGAGGAATACTACGGAAAGTAAGTACAAACACTAAATCATAGCAGGAGCCTCTCATAGCTCAAAAAACACAATACCTTGCCAATAGGATTCATCTTGAGAAACTCTGGAGTTTTGTTAGAGACACCCATCTCAAAATTGGGCGCCAACTCAACTTGCACACCAACATACTCAGCTGCAATGAGTGCCTTGTAAGCATTTTTGTTTGTTTTACCTGCATGCAGAATCTGCACTATGAATTAGACAGAGGGAACACGACTTATGGATCAGATTACAAGAATATAAAGTTAAATCCCACATATTAAAAATAATGTAATACATATTTTAATAATATAAGACAATTATATTAATAAATATAGCAGATTTACTTTTCATACTTGCAACATCAGTTTCTACTTTCTACTACTTGCCACCTATGTTAATCAATCTGAAGGCCAGTAAAACTATGTTTTTGGTTTTTTTAGCTTCCCCTGTTTCATTATGCATCAACTATTGTTGACACCATCGAGCATCTCAACTTTTTGTCCTTTATTACATCAATTAATTATTGATCAACTAGGAATGCTATAAGTTGAATAATTGTGCACAAAACATAAATGAAATTCTTATGTAGATTTTCATATTTTAACCCCCAAGGAAACACACCCTATCCTTAAACCTAATAAAAGAAAGACGGAAATTAAAACCAAATTAATCAGCAAGTGATGAACATTATAAGAAGAAATGAACAACTCACCAACGCCATGGCTTCGCTTCGATGAAGACGGTGAATCTGTTAGTTCAATTCAACCAAAAAACACGAAAACTCAAAAACATAATCACAAACAAAAAAAAAAGAAAAAAGAAAAAGAGAGAACAGAGAGAAGAAGAAATGAATCTTACGAGCGTTATTCCGAAGCAGCAAGAAAGAAATGACGCTCCGTCAGTCTTAGATCGAACACTAAAACACTGACAGTAACTAACACAGAAACAGAGAGCGGCACTTATTAGGGTTTTGTAGTCACTACTCTCTTTGTTTCGGTTGCTGCTCTGTCGTTTACTCTCTACTCTTCACTCATCATTGGGCTTCTCTCTTACCGGGTTGGGCTCTTCAAAATTATGTTTTTTAAAACAAATATTATTTTTGTGGGCTGGGCAACCCTCCACACTTCTGTAATTATTTTCCACTTTAAGCAAGTTTTTTTTAAAATGAAAAAAAATATTTGGTTTTCAACCTTCTAATTTTCTTTTTATACACACACGAAAATAATGAGATGTAATTTATTTGAAATTTTTGTTACAAGATATAAAAAAATTTCACCTATTGTCTATCTAAATAATTTTATACATTATTAATAATTTATTAAAAATATTCTTTTATTATTTTAAGAACTTAAACACAATAATTTTTAATAAGTCTGCTGTAATTTTTTAGCCACAACATTCTCTCTACTACTTGTATACAATTAGCTAACTTTTTAAATATCAATTACATTAAGACTCAAGACAAATATTTGGGCTTGCTTTCTACGATCTTTAGATCTCAAAAAATTTCGTTCAGTATAATCAAAGAGAAGGTGTGAAAGAGAATCCAAAGATGGAAACACAGTCTCTTATTTTCGGGAGGTTGAGAGGTATTACTTACGGCTGTAGATAAAGCTATGCCTATCTATACATTATTTTGCTTTAGATTGCCTGATGGTTTAATTTGGGAAATCTACTCTATACTCTCTCAATTTTGGTGGGACAAAAAAGCTCTGAAAAACAGATGGTTTGGATTAACTGAGACATTATGACTCACCCAAGAAGAGAAGGAGATCTTGGATTTAAAGACCTTAGAATTTAGAATTCGGCGCTCTTAGGCAAACAGTATTGGCGATAGTAACACTGCCAACTTCTCTATAACTCTAAAATAGTTATTAACTGGTTTTAGTAATCTACTTTTTTCAATAAATAAGACATATATACTAAATGTACCATAAATAATCTAGTAATACCTAAATCCACTAACAAATTATTATATGTGTAAGAACATATCAAAATCAGCTGAAAATGAACAACAAATTACTAGAGAATTCTAATGCAGAAAGTTCTCCAATAAACAATAAATAATTTAAACCCACTAAATAACAACTCAACACTATCCTTTGATGCCTGCAAAATATATACTTGAAACAATACTATATCAATATTAGTATACAAAATTATATGATTAATGTAATGATAAAATTGTTTATCAAGAGAATAAAATAATACAAATTTTTATGATAATTCTAATATTCTCAAGCTATAAATGTACAATAAGAATGCATTACCCATTAGCACCTAGAATTTGTCAATTTTTTAAATTGATAGTAATAAATTTTAATAAATTAATAAATTTAATTAAGAGATTTCGTTATTACCTTTTCATTATAAGCTCTCCAAAATTCTCTATATACCACAATCATCGTGCAGTTATCTTCCAAGTGTTCGTGATCTTGCAACAACACTCGCAGACCATCTTTACTCGTTACTCTTGCCTTTATTTTCCAAACCTTTTTATTACATAATCTACCATAGATAATACTGTTGATAGAATTGTAGGTCATTAGATATAAAAAATAATAAACAGAAAAAGAACTATGTTTGAGGTACAAATTTTTTAGATGATAAATAATTGTTATAATTCACTATTATTCCTTATATTATGTGATTACCTGGACATGGCCTCGGCTAGGGGAGCCGACGTCGAGCTTTAGCCTTCAATCCCGAGCTATAAGCTGGGATGATCCGAGCTCTTCGTCCAGAGAGATATCACGTCATGAAGAGTATGAACAAAGGGGGAGTGTACCTGCAACAGGCACTCTGATGCTTAAGTTAGTACTGAGAATTCAGTGCCTCATTTGAGGATAAAATATCATACCTTTATAGGTGAGGTGAAGATGGTCGGTTACATTCTATTAATCATCTGAATTGAAGAGCATTTATTAGGTTTTAATGAGTGATAATACCTAGTCGGACGTTTTTATTCCAGGATGTAGTTCGTTGAGTCTGATTGTAACGTATAACGCCGAGTTATAACGTAAAGTGCCGAGTTATTATATATAATCCCGAGTTATGATATCGGATTTGTAACAGCCATATCATAGCCCCCAAGCTTAGCATGGGAATACGTTTTAATAAAGGAGGTTGAGCTTTTAATGAATCATAAGTCGGCCATTGAGCGAGTTCATAACTCGGCCATTGGATTAGCCTTGGAGCCCCCATTTCAAGATGCTTTATTAAAACAAGGAATAAAACATTTTGAATTTCAGATGTTATTTAAAGTTAACGTGTATTGGAAAGTGTAGTAGTATTTGTCACTGATTGTGCCTTTGGTTTTTTTCGATGTAATTTTGAATCGTTGATTTAATAGATGCAACGGTTAAGATTTTTCATGGAACTGAATAGTTAATTTGAATAGTTGCTGAGACGATTTTGATAAAAATGAATTGGTTGGGCGAGAATATTGTGTTAGTTCACCTTTGTTTAGTGATTTGATTGAAGATTGAGTTTGATTGTGCATGTGTAAACGATGTGACTTTGAATTGAAGAATTATCGCGAATGAGCATTAGTTCACCTTTGTTTGGTGATTTGATTGAAAATTGTGTTTGATTGTGCATGTGTAAACAATGCGACTTTGAATTGAAGAATTATTGCGAATGGATAATTGATTGAAGATTGTGTTTGAATGCGCATGTGTAAACGATGCGACTTTGAATTGAATAATTATCGCAAATGGATAATTGATTGAAGATTGTTTATAGTCATAGTTTAGAAGATAGTTGATATAGATCCGATGATAGATTTGACAATGATTGATAATGATTGATATAGCTCGGATAATGATTGATATAAATCTGAAAACAGAGATAATAGATATAGTTTTGATAATAGAGATAACAGATATAGATTGGCAAATATGGATAATAGATATAAATCGGAAAATAGAAATGACAGATATAGATCAGCCAATAGATATAACATATATAGATCGGCAAATAGAGATAACAGATGTAGATCGACAAATAGAGATAACAGATATAGGTCGAAAATAGAGATGACAGAAATAGATCAGAAAAACAGATATAAATCGGCAAATAGATATAACACATATAGATTGGAAAATAGGGATAACAGATATAAATCGGCAAATAGAGATGACATATATAAATCGAAAAATATAGATGACAGATATAGATCAGAAAAACAGATATAGATCGGCAAATAGAGATGACTGATATAGATCGACAAATACAGATGACAGATATAAATCGAAAAATAGAGATGATCAGAAAATAGAGATGATTGATATAAATCAAAAAATAGAGATAATTGATATAAATCGGATAATAGAGATGACTGTTATAGATCGGCAAATAGAAATTTTTTTATATAAATCAGCAAATAGAGATGATTGATATAAATCGGACAATAGATATAACATATAAATTGACGAATAGAGATAACAGATATAAATCGGAAAATAGAGATGACAGATATAGATCAGAAAAACAGATATAGATCGGCAAATAGATATGACTGATATAGATCGGCAAATAGAGATTATTGATATAAATCTGCAAATAGAGATAACAGATATAAATCGAAAAATAGAGATGACAGATATAGGTAAGAAAAACAGATATAGATCGATCGGCAAATAAAGATGACTGATATAAATTAGCAAATAGAGATGACAGATATAGATCAGAAAAATAGATATAGATCGGCAAATAGATATAACAGATATAGATTGGCAAATAGGGATAACATATATAAATTGAAAAATAGAGATGATTGATATAAATTAGAAAATAGAGATGACTGTTATAGATCGGCAAATAGAGATTTTTGATATAAATCGGTAAATAGAGATGATTGATATAAATCGGCCAATAGATATAATAGCTATAAATTGGCAAATAGAGATAACAGATATAAATTAGAAAATAGATATGACAGATATAGATCAGAAAAATAGATATAGATCGGCAATAGATATGACTAATATAAATTAGCAAATAGAGATGACAGATATAGATCAAAAAAATAAATATAGATAGGCAAATAGATATAACAGATATAGATTGGCAAATAGGGATAACAGGTATAAATCAGAAAAACAGATATAGATCGGCAAATAGATATGACAAATATAAATCAAAAAATATAGATGACAGATATAGATCGGCAACTAGAGATGACTGATATAGATCGGCAAATACAGATGACATATAGATCGAAAAATAGAGATGATTTATATAAATCAGAAAATAGAGATGATTGAAATAAATCGGATAATAAAGATGACTGTTATAGATCGGCAAATAGAGATTTTTGATATAAATCGGCAAATAGAGATGATTGATATAAATTGGCCAATAGATATAACAAATTTAAATTGGCAAATAGAGATAACAAATATAAATTAGAAAATAGAGATGACATATATAGATCAGAAAAACAGATGTAGATCGGCAAATAGAGATGACTGATATAAATTAGCAAATAGAGATGACAGATATAGATCAGAAAATAGATATAGATTGTCAAATAGAGATGACTGATATAAATTAGCAAATAGAGATGACAGATATACATCAGAAAAACATATATAGATCGGCAAATAGATATAACAGATAGAGATTGGCAAATAGGGATAACATATATAAATCGGAAAATAGAGATGATTGATATAAATCAGAAAATAGAGATGACTGATCGGCAAATAGAGATGATTGATATAACAGATATAGATCGGCAAATAGAGATGACAGAGATAAATCGAAAAATAGAGATGATTGATATAAATCGAAAAATAGAGATGATTGATATAAATCGGAAAATATAGATGATTGATATAGATCAAAAAATAGAGATGATTGATATAATAGATATAGATCGGCAAATAGAGATTTTTTATATAAATCGGCAAATAGAGATGATTGATATAAATCGGCCAATAGATATAACAGATATAAATTGACAAATAGAGATAACAGATATAAATCGTAAAATAGAATAGATCAGAAAAATAGATATAGATCGGCAAATAGAGATGACTGATATAAATTAGCAAATAGAGATGACAGATATAGATCAGAAAAACAGATATAGATCGGCAAATAGATATAACAGATATAGATTGGCAAATAGGGATAACAGGTATAAATCGGAAAATAGAGATGATTGATATAAATCGAAAAATAGAGATGACTGATATAGATTGGAAAATAGATATAGATCGGCCTTTTTCGCGCCTTAATGATTTACTATATGACCTTTGTTTATAAAGGTGCAGGTAAGTTTGAAGACATTGGAAGGAAATGGGGCCTATAGAAAGAAGGGTATTTATTTCGAGGCCCACGGTGGGCGCCAATTGTTCTTGTGTAATTACCTGGACATGACCTCGGCTAGGGGAGCTGACGCCGAGCTTTAGCCTTCAATCCCGAGCTATAAGCTGGGATGATCCGAGCTCTTCGTCCATAGAGATATCACGTCACGGAGAGTATGAATAAAGGGGGAGTGTACCTGCAAAAGGCACTCCGATGCTTAAGTTAGTACTGAGAATTTAGTGCCTCATTTGAGGATAAAATATCATACCTTTATAGGTGAGGTGAAGATGGTCGATTATATTCTATTGATCATCTGAATTGAAGAGCAGTTATTAGGTTTTAATTAGTGATAATGCCTGGTCGGACGTTTTTATTCCAGGATGTAGTCCGTTGAGTCTGATTGTAACGTATAACGCCGAGTTATAACATAAATTATAACGTAAAGTGCCGAGTTATTGTATATAATGCCGAGTTATGACATCGGATTTGTAACGGCCATATCACACACACACACACACTAAGGTAATAATTAGCCAATATTTTTAATGGAGATACTTGCTACAATTAGGTAAAAATTATGCCATTATCTTTTATTAACCTTTATGATTAATTAAATGAAGATACTTGCTCAATATATATGTTATTTACATTAATTATGTGCCAAAATTTTTAGAAAAGAACTAAAAGAAGAGATATATAAATATATATAATATTGTTGCTCTATAGAAAGCATATATAAATTGCTACGTTCCTTTTTATTATAATCCCAATCCCATTCATATGCAAACTGTGTATAATTTTTTTTAATAGAGCAATTTTAATTTTTAATGGAAATACTTGCTACAACTAAGTAAAAATTATGTTATTATCTTTTATTAACCTTTATGATTAATTCAATGGAGATAATTATTCAGTATATATGTTATATATCTACATTAATTATGCGCCAATATTTTTAGAAAAGAGCTAAAAAAAGAGATATATAAATATATATAATATTATTGCTATATAGGAAGCAAATATAAATTGCTACGTTCTTTTTTATTATATTATACAACTTAAAGTTATAGTATCATGTTACTATTAATTATAGATACTTGTTACAATTATATCAAATTTAATTATAAATCTAAATAAATAAAATAGATAACAATCAATATTATTTTTTTCTTTTTTACATTCAATATTTACTATAAATATAAAAAGTAAAATAACTAATGAATAAAAATATGAGTAGAAAATAAAACATAATAATTAAAATTCAATTTATTAACTAATTAATCTTGTGTTCATACAATATTATTATTATTATTATTATTATTATTATTATTATTATTATTATTATTATTATTATTATTATTATTATTATTATTATTATTATTATTATTATTATTATTATTATTATTATTATTATTATTATTATTATTATTATTATTATTATTATTATTATTATTATTATTATTATTATTATTATTAATTAAAGCAGAAGATAAAGAACTATATAATCAACGAATCATTATTAGGATGTGTGAGAATTATATAATGAATTATTGTGAATACAACTATCTACTATGTTGTATTTCGAATTTTATAAATTTTGAACTTAATTGCTTTACCAACAATAAGTACTTGGAAAGCAGAGGATCTTTTACCTGGAAAAGGTCGTTTACCTGCTGTACAACCAATAATGAATCGCATTATACCTTTATGGCTGAAATATGAAGATATAAACAAAGTCGGATTCCTGTGACGAGGGCTTCATATTCTGATTGGTTATTGCTGGCTTTGAAGGATAGGTGAAGGGAATGTTCCAGAATGAAACCATCATCGCCCTCAAGCCGAATTCCTGTGCCACACCCTTGAGTGTTTGATGAACCATCGACATATAATGTCCATTCTACCGTATGGTCGTCCTCAGTTGGGATCGTCAATTCTGCTATGAAGTCGGCAAGGAATTGCGACTTGATCGAACCTCTTGCTTGGTATTTGATGTCAAACTCAGACAATTCGATCGACCATTTAACAAGTCGGCCTGCAATTTCTGGTTTGTGTAGCATTTAGCATAATGGGCGGTCGGTTCGAACATGAATGACATGGCTCTAGAAATAAGGTCGGAGCCTTCTTGCCGAGAATACTAATGCTAACGCCAGTTTTTCAATAAGAATTCACCTTGCATGAAGAATGGATCATGTTCAAAGTTTAACCTAAAGAGTTTAGACAGCGAACACTCATTGATGAAGCTGGATTTTCCAAATATAGGCATACTAATAACGATCAAACAGTGAAGAAAAGAAAATGTGTACTAGACAATAAGTTCATTGTTCCTTATAATCCAGAATTGTTGCTCAAGTTTGGGTGCCACATAAATGTGGAATACACATGCCAAACAAGTTCTATTAAGTATTTGTTTAAGTATGTACACAAGGGTAATGACTGTGTAACAACTACCATATACAGCACTGGTGATCCGTCAGAAGCCACACAAGTTGTTGACGAAATTAGGAATTACTATGATTGTAGGTACATTTCGGCATGTGAGGCAGTCTGGTTTATTTGGATATGAAATCCAAGAGAAAAAACCATTTGTGATTAGACTTCCATTCCATTTGGAGGATGAGCAACCTGTGGTTTATAGTGAAACTTCTAATGTAAATGATATTGTCGAAAGAGCAATATCTCAAGTCCATGTTTTTGGGATGGATGGCGGCGAACATGTCATATCCCTATGCTCAAAGTCTGAGTTATGATGAGTTTCTAACCAAGTTTGTTTGGAAGGACGATGCTTTAAAGTGATTTCCTTGAAAGCAAGGCTTCGCAATTGGAAGGTTGACTCATGTACCTGCAGGTAATGACGAGTTTATATTCAATTTTGATCTTATTTATTTGACGATTTAAATTTAAAATCTTAACAGCATGTACCCCACGTCCATTTTATTTGATTTATCTACACTAGAAAATAAATGTTCAAATAACTTTCAGCAGTTATAATCTGTAGATTATACAATTTTAGAATTGTTCTATATTTTTTAGAAAAATTAATCTTATGCGAATGTGTAGCTACATAATAATTGAAATCGCATAGCCTAATCCATTTAGCAATTTAAAAATGGGATTTTAACCAAGTTTTTTGCAGCAAATACCGAAGAATATTACTAACGACTTCTCTTGAATACTTAAAGAGGATGTATGAATTTTTGAGATATAAGAATAGTAGGAAGAACAATTTATGCTACGTATAGAGATGCATGCTTCGTCCTTGGACTCTTGCAAGATGACAGAGAATTTATGGATGCAATTAAGGAAGCAAGTTCGTAGGCCTCAAGATCATATGTTAAAAGGTTATTTGTCATTCTATTAACATCCAACAATATCTCAAGACCAGAACATGTCTGGGATAGATGTTGGCATGAACTCTCAGATGATATTTTGTATCGACAGAGAACCGTGATGAACATGAGGGGTAAGTTTTTATAATTGCAATTATAAAAGTTCTTCATTATTGATCATTTTTAGTTTGGTTGAATTTTTACAGTATCGTATAATATGCAGAGTTAACCATGTCAGATGATGAATTAATCAGTTGTGCTTAATGGATATAGACAAGATCTTACATTCCTATGGTAAAACCTTGAAAGACTATCCTCCTATGCCTTTAGCAACTGAAGTTGATAGTTCTTTGTTAACCGAAAGGGTTATCAGGGAAGAGCTAAACTTAACAGGGATGATTTAAAGAAAAATGCCTCAGACATGTTAGCCATCACAACACCTGAGCAGAAATATGCATTCGATAAAATTGTTACAGTTGTGTATTGTGATGAAGGGGTTTTTTCTTTGTGTATGGTGATCATGAGGGTATTGGAAAAATATTTCTCTGGAACCTTGTGTCTGTTGAGATTCGGTCAAGGGGTGATATTGTGTTAAACATTGCTTCAAGTGGTATTACATCTTTACTTCTTTCCAATGAAAGAACGGCACACTCAAGGTTCAAAATACCGCTGAATATAACTAAGGATTCTGTATGTAACATCAAACCTGGTTCCCCTCAAGCAATGCTACTATTGAAAGCCAAACTTATAATTTAGGATGAGGCTCCAATGGTTAGTAGGTACTGCTATGAAGCGCTTGATAAATGCTTAGGTGATATCATGAGATTTTCTTTAATATATAACAAAGATTTGCCCTTTGGAGGAAAAGTGGTTGTACTAGGTGGAGACTTTAGACAAATTCTTTCTATCATTTCACGAAGATCGAGACAAATTAGTCTTACCTTTGAAAGTTTTGTCAGGTGCTCAAACTAATAAAAAATATGAGACTCTCTGTAGGGACGACTGCTTCAGATCAAGATGAGACAAAGCAATTTGGTGAGTGCTTATTGAAAGTTTGTAATAGTCTAATATGTGACAATATGGATGGTGAATTTGAGATATGTCTTCCAGGAGATATTGTTATTCCTTCTTCAGACCAGGCATTTGATGAGTTGGTTCATTTTTCTTATCCAAATATTTTGGATAACATGTCCTTCAAGGATTTTTTCAAAGCAAGAACTATACTGGCTCCCACGTTGGACATCGTTGAAGAGGTCAACAACCATCTGATGGCTATCATTCCTGGAGAAAAAAAATTATATCTTAGTTCGGATTCGATTTGTATGGATGAAGGAAATATGGAGAGTCAACTAGATCTCTATGGTCTTGAATTACTAAATAGCACAAATTGCTCTGGTTTGCCTCCACATAAATTAATACTCAAGATTGGTGTTTCGGTGATGTTACTGAGGAATATTGACCAATCCATTGGTTTTTGTAATGGTACAAGGCTACAAGTTAGGAAATTTGGAAATCATGTCATAGAATGTGAAGTCTTAACGGGTAACAATGTTGCTCATATTGCTTTGATTCCAAGAATGAATATGGTGCCAACAAATGAAATCGTCCCAGTTAGATTCCAACGAAGACAGTTTCCCATAATAGTATCGTTTGCCATGACAATTAATAAGTCTCAGGGACAAACTTTATAACTATTTTAAACTCTATTTTTATTTTAAATTAAATAAGATAATGAGATATAACTCAATTCTATATATTTTTATATTAAATATAATATTAAAATTTATTTTAATCTCTATCTCTTTATTTTTGTCCCTCAATTTCAGTCTATTTTCCAAAGGCTTCCAAAATGTTATGGTTCTACGGTACTACCACCTAATGTATGTTCACCAAAATTGAGAGCTCCAAAAAAAAAATGTAATAACGAAAAGAAGAGTTTGGGCGGCGAAGAAGACAGCAACGTGGAGAGGTGGGTGAGGCAGGCGAAGGCAGTTATTACCAACAAATCAACAATGCTCGGAACGCCATTCTCATTCTCCATTCATCATTCATCCATCGCCATGTCTCTCTCTTTCCATTCTCACTCACCATCCTCTCTCTCTACGTCGGTCAGTTCTCCTATCACCAACTTCTTTATTGTGTTCCGCATTTAATTCTTAAACTTGTAATTTTTAGTTCATGAAAATTCTCGACTGTGAACTTCCTATTTATCTCAATTCTCAAATTTTTCTCTTTTCAGCTTCATTTAATTGGTTAGTACTAGTATAACGTCAATTCACTTCCAAGTTCAAACTGTTACAGGAAATAAAAATACACTTCTTTTTTCAGAAACGGAATATATCATAGGTAGTAAACTTAAAATGGTATTCCAAATATAATTTTGTCACTCAATTTGGTTCCTCAATCTTGTTGCAGCTCAATTTGGTCTCTCGATCTCTATTTCGTAAATGCCATGATGATGATAGCATGGATGAGGGATTGAGGGACCAAATAAGGTCACAAAATCAAATTGGAAGACCATTTGGGTCAATTCAAATTAAGAGACTAAATTGAGTCAAAGAATTAACTTTAGAGGAACATTTTGGGTTAAAGTAAATTTGAGAGAATAAATTATATCCTATGTCAAATTTGAAGAACCAAATTGAGTCTTTACTCCTTTGTGTCTGTTTGGTAATAGTGTGTGCGATGGTGACAGAAAACACAAGAATTTTCTGTTTTAGAACAGGCAATCCCTATTTTCCTTTCCAAACAAGACACAACGATCCTCTTTGTGTTTCTATCCCTGTATTTATATATCTTGGCTCTCAAATCAAACACTGCCTAAGAATTCAAGTAATGTGATATCTTTCAGTTGCCTTACTGCTTCTTCTGCATTATTACTGAATTACTTGTTAAATGTGGTTTTCTTTTAACATGCAGTCTCTTAGGATCGCAAGGAGCTTCCTAGGGACTGTTATGACAGGCAAGTATGAACTATGTTTCTCTTTCTATTTACAAGCTTCTTATGCTTAACTGTTGAGAAACTTACAATTGCAGTTTAGATATGTCTTATTTTGACTCGCTCTTGGCTTGTGTACTGAGCTAACTCAAGACTCCTTTAACATTGGATGGAGCATGGGGCTGACCAAACATGGGTCCCATATTCCATCCAATAAGAGAGAGATGTGTGTTACCCTGCTCTAAATGATTAAAAAAACATTTCTCTAGCAGTTCTTATACTGTATTTCGTATTTTGTATCATGTTCTTGATTTTTTGTTTTCATGGTCATAGATTTCTTTCAACCAAGAATTGGAAATTGGCACTTAACAAGAAGAGGTGGAAGATTGATATCATTTAAGGGCTGTGTGAAATTCGTACATACCACATGCCGAATCTCTATCCCCGGTACCTCGCCAGCAAATGATGTTAAACCCCCATCTAACAATAGCTTCAGGGATAAGAAAGCAGTTCCTGATGCAGACCCTCCCAGTATCAAAGATGTTAACCTTTTGTATCAATTTTTTGACCAAAGGTTATTACTCTATTGTCAGTTTCAAAATTTTACTGGTCCATGTTGAGATAGAGTTAGAGCACAAATTATCATTTATATTCTACATTGTTTAACAGTTTGCTAACTACATTGTGATTCTAACATACAGTACCAAGCTCATGGTGTTGACTGGAGCTGGAATTAGCACAGAGTGTGGGATCCCTGACTATCGAAGGTTCTGGTTCTTTTGCACACAACTTACTGATATTGTGAGGTTAATCAGCATGTTTATTGGGAAGCTGTAACAGATGTCATTACAATCTGAATTGAAACTTACCAATCTTTTTGTTCAATGATATCGAAACTTTGACCCTTTTTACAATAGGACATTGGTCCATAAAACTCAGGTTACTTAGTTTGACAAGGCTTGTTGTTCTTCTTGGTTCTCTTTCACTGACAATACCTTATTAATTGCAGCCCCAATGGAGCTTATAGTACCGGTTTCCGACCAATAACTCATCAGGTGATCTAAAGGCACGTTCACCAGATTCGCTTCCTATATTCAGCTTAGCTAGTGCCTAAATATGATAGAAAAATGTGGCCTAACAAAAGTTAAGGATAGGAAACATAAATACCTTTTAGATATCAGGTTATCAGTTGCACTTTAATGACTTGGAAATTCAAGGTACTTATCACCTTCTGACACAGTAGATTATAGTCCAGAGAAAAATTGCCCACAATATCTATCATATATATGGTTGAGTTCCTCAAATGAGAAGAAAAGCTATTTTGAGTTATTGAGTCAATACCCAATTAGAAGTATAGAACAGAATATTTATAACTCAGCTTCAATAAAGCCAAGCAAGTCATTATAGGGGACCCAGAATTCTATCTTTCTATAATTGAATTAAAGGATTCAATTTTTCATAAATCAATATGTCTATCCAATGTGCACTTTTAACTTAAGGTTTATGGCAATGACCGAAGAAGTTTTGAAGCACAGCTAGATCTTTGTGCCAACATTAGTAATGAGTATTCAGGAATTTCATTATTAACTGCATCATTTAATCTTAGTCTCTGCCTTTTATTCCTCATTTCTTTTGACATTTAAACAGGAGTTTCTCCGTTCAAGTCGAGCCCGGAGGCGATATTGGGCAAGGAGCTATGCTGGGTGGAGGCGATTTACAGCAGCACAACCTAGTGCTGCCCATCGTGCTTTGGCAACATTGGAGAAGGCTGGCCGCATTGATTTTATGATTACCCAAAATGTTGATAGGTATCCATTAATTTAGCCTTGGATACAATTGATTGGAAAAGTAAGATATTAATAGCAAGCCTAGCACTGAATTTTGATTCTTCTTGTCATCAGGCTTCATCATCGCGCCGGTAGCAATCCGTTAGAGTTGCATGGGACTGTATACACTGTAATTTGTATAGATTGTGGGCATTCCTTTTCCCGAAGCTTGTTTCAGGATCAATTGAAGGAGTTTAATCCAAAGGTTATTATTATCAACTTAGATTCTGAAGAAATTTATCTCATCTGATAAATAAATATTTAAAAATCACTTATATTATTATTATTATTATTATTATTATTATTATTAAATGATGATGAAGGCAGTCCTCGAGTTATCTTTACAATTATGTTCATATGTTTCAACCATTTATATCATTATCTTGTGTGCCTAATGAAGTGATATGTGTTCCGAGTATTAAATGTATGAGCGTAACTTGCATCAAGACTGGATCTAAAAGAAAATAATCCAAAAACCTAATTGCTTCATCATAAACTCATTTTATCAATCCTTTAAGTAGTTATTGGAGTTTTTCTTTCCCAGAATGATACAATACAACTGCATGCATCTGTTCTGATATTCCATTTCGTAATGAATCTTTTTTTTTTTTTTTTTTTGTGTGAAATTGATGTTATACAACAGTGGGCAGAAGCAATTGAAAATTTGGACCACGGAGACCCTGGGTCAGACAAGAGCTTTGGCATGAAACAAAGACCTGATGGTGATATTGAGATTGATGAAAAGTTTTGGGAGGAAGATTTTGTCCTTCCAACCTGTCAGAAGTGTAACGGAGTCCTCAAACCTGAGGTAGGCCACCTTGCTTCGTTTAGTTGAAATGTTTTTCTGTTACTTGTGTCAAGTTGCAGATATGTTCATGCTGGTATGTACAAAGTTATTCTCTATTGTTGTAGCTGATGATAATTGCAGACCATAGAATTGAAGCATAATCAATGAACTTTTACTCCCCTTATAATATTTACTATTTGATGGGTCAACACATAACCAATGAACAAAGTTATTCCATGAAAAGTAAATTCATAATTGTTCAGCCATGTGCTTTGTTCTTACCTGATCATTTTGATTGGTGTCTAATTTTGTTCCGCCATGTTTAAACTGCCTGCGTAAATCACATGTGGGATGCTTTATGCAGGTTGTCTTCTTTGGTGATAATGTTCCCAAGGACAGAGCTGATATGGCAATGGAAGCATCTAAAAGATGTGATGCTTTGCTTGTGCTAGGATCCTCTCTGATGACCTTCTCTGCTTTTCGACTTGTCAGGTAGATTTCAAAATGTGTAGGTCCTCCCACAAACAGTTGATAGAGTCCAATGTGACAGCAAAATCCTTCATCATCTAGGGCAGTGTCCTCTTTACAGGGGTCCTATCAGATCCCTATCAACATTGCTCAAGATTAATACACTATAATTTTCTGACAAGTTCATCTACTTTATTAAAGTATTATTATTGACATGCAAAATAAATCAACTTTGATGATGCTGCTTCTGAGATTAATAATGCTGCTTTACATATGAATGAACAAATATATAGAATATAGATCAATATTTCGAATTAGATAATTGACTAGGATAGGAATTCATTCACATGCATTCCACAAAGCGCTAGTGTGCTGTGTACCATTAATGCATGGAAATATGAGATGATTTACAATCAATAGGTTGTCTTTCTATTTGGTCAGTGGTATCTGACATAATTGCATATATTAAAATTTTCACAGGGCAGCTCATGAAGCTGGTGCTGCCACTGCAATTGTAAATATCGGGGAGACACGTGCTGATGATTTTGTACCCTTGAAAATCAATGCACGCTTGGGTGAGGTATGCTTTGAGTTCATATTAACTGGCAATTCTGAATGCTGCATGTTTCTTCAACCCCCCAGATCTCAGTCATTGCTTTGTTGCAGATTCTTCCAAGAGTACTTGACACCGGATCCATAATAGTACCTGCTGTGCAGTTATAGTAGACAACAAGACGTATCCAAGTGTATTGTTGAATTCAACAATGCCGCAATACTTGTAATTTGGATAACGTACAATAGATCAGTCGTTGCAGTTTGTTGTGCCGAGTTTACAGAAGTAATAATGTCAAGTTATTGATTTAGTTACTACATTGTCATAGGATGCCCAGATAAATTTGGCTACCTGGGTTTTATCCTATGATTCTTGTAATGTGTATTGTAATGGCACAGACCGAGTTAAGGACTGATAATCGACACTCATGTACCCTCTCACGGATTTTTATGTGAGAAATGTAATTTAGCATATAATACCCTTTCTGACCATTTTTTTTTAATGCAAATAAGCTATACGCAAATTGGCAAATGATAAGAGATTTGTTTAGCTTCTAATTTTCATTCTTCTATTTTTGTTTGAATTAGTTTGTCTATAAAATTTTGCCAAAAAAATTATTTTCATTTTTCCCTTCTAGAAAAATCATGAAATTTTAAAATTTAAAATCGGAAAGAAAAGTATAAACTAGATGTTTAAGCCATAAAAAGTAAAAACTGATTAGGAAAGAGAGGCCCATGAGAAAATTGCACTAACAGATTATCTGAACAACACAAGCGCAGTTAACTGATTACTACTAACTAACATATTAGTATGTAGAGTAAATCACTTTACATGCATCAAGTTATGCAGGGGCTATCTGTGCCGCTAATTGCAAAAACAAAAAAGGAGGCCTACAACAAAGCTACTACCATTTGACCTAGCAAAGTCATTGTTCATTTCTTCAGGAATTCTCAGTAACTGCCTTGTCAATTTCTTCAACGTGGTTACGAAGCACATTCCACTGCACATAACAAAAATGAAAGAGTAATTGGTTGAATAATAACGGAGAGATGAGTAAAACAAACAAATAAATTAATGAACATAGTTTTAACATATACCTGATCCATGGTCAACGAGATCCCTGAAAACAAGTATGAAAAATGTTAATGTAGCTCATTTTATAAATCACTGTATCAAACAAAACTACCACAACCAAAGTGTTCACTAAATGGATCAGTAATGACATTGAACTCTATCAGCAACCAATTACTCAGCAAAAGCAAAAATACAAAACAAGCTAAAGCTTATGTTTTCATTTTCAATCTTATCTATTTTTAGAATTTCATGTATTGTTTTTACTTTTTATTTCAGATAATCTTAAAATCAGAAAGCTATGAAAATGAAAACACAGAAAATTCTCACAAACTATAGGTGTTCGACTTCATCCAGTTTTACCAAACAGAAACTACAGGTACTCAACTTCATACAGTTCAAACTAACAATATTTTAAAAGAATCTCCAAGGTATATATATATATATACAGCGCACACTAAGAAATCAAAATTCAACAATTCAAAAGTAAACTTCTAACGTTTACCAATCAGTAGATTCAAGTTACCAAAGATCATCAACACATGTCATATCATGTCAGTGCACTACAATTATATGATATGTGTTGATGATCCAGATCATCATGAATTCTAGATGCAGAACCCTTGCAGTGATAATGGCAGTGACACATATTATACATTCAAGAGCAGGAAACGCAATTATCAGCAAACAACTAAATTCACAGCATTTAACTTACAAAGAAAAAGTCACTTGAAAAAAAAAAAAAAAAACCTAAACCCAAATCCCTAAACCATAAACAAAAGACCATCCACGGACTAATTCAACCTACCCACTAAAATAGTCTCACCATTCACCAATCCATTACAAGAGCCAACCACTGTCTAGTAACAACTGAACCCTAAAATACAACGGAATCGTGAAATCACACATGAATTTGAACAAAAGAAAACCACACTAATTATTATTAACTTATAAATGAATAAAATGGAGAGTAACAGATGCTGAAACAATTGAAAAACCGTGAAGGAAGCATAACCTTTCTTTCCAGGGAGTTGCTTGCCATCTTTGACGTAAAACTCACGAATGTCGACGACAATTTTCCCCTGCCAGTTCCTCACCGAAACCCTCCTGTTCTTCGAAATCTAAAATTAATTTCATCATTCAAGAGAAAATAGAAATAATCAGCAGATTATTATTATTATTATAGAAATTTTAAAAAAATGAAGCAAAAAATAAAAGGAAAACCCTAGCAAAGTAGACGAAGGGGTTTGCGTTGTGCTACGCGAGGTGAGAAGTTAAGAAATGAATGGTAAGTGAGTGTAAATCACCTCGCAGACGACGATGGAGTCGGGGTCCTCAGAATCGGCGTTGGTGGTAGTGGCGGTTTTGGAGGTTTTTTTGGGCGGTGCATGGCCTTCAGAGTCGGCATCAGAAGCGTTGTCCTGCTCCTCCTTCCTCTTGCCCTTTGAAGACATGGTTCCTCTTCTCTTCGATGAGTGTGAGATTGAGAGTAACTTGCTTCGCTGCAATTTAAAAAGATAAAATGATTTACGTATTTATATAGCGAAATGAGAGTGGTAGAAAGTGAGATCGAGAAATTTGAGAGCCAAAAATCAAAACCTGCAGGTTCTTTTGGCGCCCAAATAAAAACGATGGAAACAATTATAAAAAAGAAAAAAAAAATAGAAAGAGAGAAGAGAGTTACTGAATAGTCACAAATAAGCTTGGTAGGGAAGCTAGTAAGCTACTACACTGATAATGTGAGGACCGAGGAGTACTGGAGTGTGGTGTTAATGTCCATTAATTAAACCTGCTTTTGTTTATTCGGGATAGAACAGCCAAAATAAAATATTGAAAATCTTAATTTATCTATGGAGTTTAACAAAATAATAAATAAGATACGAACAAATTATAAAAGGTAAAGTATTTTAACGTTTAAATTTTTTTATTTAAGTTTTTAATGTTTTAAAATCGTCAAATCTTAATATAATTGATGGTAGGATATTATTGAGGACAAAGACGATTCATTACACTCCAAAAAATTATCAAATAAAGTAAAATAAAATAAGAGTGAATTTTAATGGAATAAATTACATTTTTTTTTACCAAAAATATGAGACTCGAATCTACAACCTCTTAATTAAGTATGGAAAAATTATGTCATTTGAGCTATTACTCATTGGTAGAATAAATTACATTATCAATTCAAGTAAAATGAAAATAAATGATATTTTTTATCTTTAATATATTAAATTTTTTAATGTTTAATTTAAATAATTTTTTATTATATATAATTATTTAATTATTTTTAATTATATTTATGTAAATTACTCTTATTTATATAAATTAATTTATTCTAAATAAATTTATTTTTTAATTTTATTCTT
>NC_029792.2:126000260-126001164 GCF_000816755.2 Arachis ipaensis | reverse complement strand
TAGTAAATTGGAATAGAAAAAAACTGATACATATATAATAAAGTATTTTTTTGTGAAAAATATAAATTATATCTTATGTCTCTAACATTTTAAAATTATCTCAATATTATTCTACAACCAATTTTATTAATGAGGTCACTAACAATGGAACAATATTAAAATAATTTTAAAACATTAGAAATTTAAATATGACAATATAGGCATTAGAAATTTTTTTAATTGCTCACGGTATTCTCTAAAAACTAATCCATCGCGAATCTAAACTCCATTTAAAGATCTATCATTGGCCAATAAATTACTATAGATACAGAATGAGATTCAAATCCCCACACTTACTTAAACGCTAATCACTCGATTAACCTAAATTTATTGACATTAAAAATATTTATACCCCAACTCAAAAATAAAGTTAGGCCCAAAATAAATAAACTCAACCTAAAAAAGAAAGGTCCAAGAGGACCTTCTCCCATTTGTCCCACCTACATGGAGTCATGGAGAATGGGTTCACCAATCCGTGTGTCCGATTTGGTATATAGAATTTTAACGGTTTCTACAAACATGCCCACAGAAAAAAGTTACAAGAATAATGATTAAACTATTATTCTTGCTATATAAATACTTTTTCAAAATTCAGGTATTTTTTTAATCTCATTCTACTAAAAATTTGTCTAAATTTTTCTTAACTTAAATATCAAAATTCCTTCACTAAAAGATTTTGGACGGTTTCGTCAATACGACTACCGATAGGCATATAAATTTTACTATCAGATCTAAATCATCTATTTTAAATAAATTTTAGAATAAGAGACATCTTTAAGATTTAATCCAAATATTAAGAATAAACTACTATTTTTTTTATAAATGTTCTAATTATTAATAAATTTATCACAAAAAAATTTTACTA
>NC_029792.2:125977513-125999848 GCF_000816755.2 Arachis ipaensis | reverse complement strand
AAAAAAAAAAAAAAAAAATCTTTTCTTTCCATTGTCTTCAACCTCTAGAACACACCATCACTAAACTTCCACAACAACCACGCCAGCATCACCACCATTACTACTCTATCATCACCCACCCACTTCTCCCTCTACTCTCAAAATTGAAAAACTCTGACCTTGAGACCTTCCACTGCAAACCTACCGATCCCTAATTCCGTCTCATCATCAAAGGTAAAATGAAATCTCTTTCGCTCTTCAACGCTTCTCCGCCCCCAACAATCTCTGTACCCTCTCTACCCGAATTCAATTGTATAATTTTATTTCCTCTTCACCCCCCGTTTTCTATGTTCTGTTTTTATTCTGCTAAGAATTGAAATTCCTGGTTGAATTAGCTTAATTTCGTTTTTTAGGTCTTCTATTCACCTCTCAATTTTTATTGTTGTTCCTTATTTTTCGATTATTAATATGCGCGGATTGAAAATGAATAGACGTGGGAGCAGAACAGTCTACGCTGGGAACCTCCTTGGTGATATTGGTGAAAGAGAAGTAGAAGATTTGTTTTCAAAGGTACTTTGCTATTTTTGCTCTTCTGGAAGGGGAGGTAAATGCCTTGTCGCTGAATTAGGATAGGTTCTTGTGGAAGTATTTAGTGATTTATTGATATGAAGAAGCTTATTGTACATTTTATGATGGCCTCTTTTGAGACAGCGTAGCTAGGAATAGGATGTGGTAGTGTGGTTGTTGTGGAAGTTTAGGATTTGGAAAAGAAGGATGATGGTGTTCCAGAGGTTGAAGACAATGGAAGGATAGGGATAGTTTAGGAATATTAGCTAATTTTCTAAAGGAGTCATCCAAAATTTAAGTTTGGGTACTTTTATCTCGAACCTTATGGGTACAACATTAGTTTCGTTCTTTTATGGGTAGTATTGTTCATTTCCAAATTCCAATAGTTAGCTCTTGTTGTTTTAACCTGTTTGGTAGAAACTGACCAAAATCAGAACATAGTGGAAGCCGCTGTGGTCTTTGGTGTTCGCCCTCTCTCTTCCTTTCACCTTCTCTAAACACCATAACTTTTAAAATTTAAAAAAAAAGGAAAGAAAATAGAAAATTCAAAACACCTTCAAATCATCATCATCCTTTGGTATTTTCAGCTGCTTCTGTTGCTACTACTTTCTTCGATAATCGACGACAAACACTCTCAACAAAACGTCTTCGTGAAGTAAAACCTTAGCTGCAAAGAGAGGAATCAGAAACTAACAAGTGTTCGATCGATGGGAAACATATTTGTGAAGAAACCAAAGGTCACAGATGTCGATCGAGCAATTCTCGCTCTCAAGACCCAAAGGCGTAAGCTTGCTCAATATCAACAAAAGGTGAGTTTTTATTTTTCCCCTTTCAAGTTTGATTCGGGTGAATACAAACAAAGTTAATTATGATTTTTCCTTGCATCTTGTGTTAGATTATTTGAATTTTGTGCTATAAAGGATTCCACTTTTCTTTCAAGCTTTATTTAAGCAAGTTATTTTTGGATTGTATTGGTTTATAATTGGAGTTTGAAACAACCAATTTTCATGTTATCTAATTAAGGATTGTGTGTGGCTTCTGAATTTAGTAGCTTTTTTCTAGGTTTTTGGGTGCCTCTTAGTGTTAGCAGAATGCTTTATGTGGAAAACGGTCGCTTGTACTAGTTTTTGGAAAATGGAAATTGGATTTCAATAGGAATGACTAATTCGGAAGAGTTAATGTCTATTAGAAATGGTTAAACGGAGTTGCTTCTTTGCTGCTGAGTACTGAAATAGTGAGTTGGATAACCATTCTTTCAAGCTTCCTTGGGATCGCACATGCAGATCGGCCAAACTTCCTGGAAGTTGAGATTGGAGTAGTGATCGTTTGGACTTTGGATTTAAGAATTTTAGTGAAAGAATTCAAGATGGATAGTATGCTTTTTGTTGTTGAAGTTTTACAGCTATTAAGACAGTAGGGTAGACTTGAATGGAAAGATGGCCATTTTCTATATGAGGGGAGTTTGTCTTTGAAGACCCAGTTCATCTTTGTATATATATAGGGAATGGAGGCCTTTGGTTCTTTAGACTCTCACTTTGTTTTACTTAAATGTTTTTCTTTGGATATGCTTTAGGCCATTAGATAAGCGGACCAACTTAGAACCTAGTCAGAGTGCAGAGCCATTTGCAAGTGGTATGAACTTATGATCATGAGTCCATGATTATGGAGGTGGTTCACTGCAGTTGATTCTATGACTAAAAGTAAAACTTGCGTTGACTTTGGATTTTCTGTCCTAAAAGAATAAGTTTTATTGAAAAGAAAATAGATCAAGTATAAGAGTAGGACATAATAAACTATCTGTGTAAATAATAAATGCCAATTTTGTCTCATAACAACTCTAATGATGATTGCATTTGCATCCTTTTAGAACTCATTTCTTATCGTTCAAATCACAGTGTTTGTTGCATAGTGTAAGAATATATAAGCGAAGTATCTAGTCTTGACCAATACATTCTCAAGTCTCGACCATTAGTTAAAGCAATCTTGTAATCAAAATGATGTTGCAGGCTTTCTTGTGTTGGATTCCTTTTTCATTGTCAACTCTTATTTTGTGGTAATCAGATAAGTATTCTGACATGCCTAGATGCATGCATCAAAACTGCCTTTCAGATAAACTTCCCAAAAATTCTAAGGTGACCGGTAATAAGTATAGTATAGTCATTTGAATTTGACTTTGCCTCTTGATCCTTTACACATGATATGTAAAAATGTATTCGCTGAACGATGATCAGGCTTACAACCTTATACATCTCATTGTCAACATGGATGGAAGATTTTTGTCTCTTATTCTGGTCAAGCTCAAGATAATTGGGTCTTATCTTATGCGACTGTCATTTTATTTAGAGCATGAGTATTATGTATTACCTTATAGAAATGCGTTGCCTTACTTGCGTTGTTTACTTTGTTGTGATTCGTGTTTTCAGCTTGATGCTGTTATTGAAGCAGAAAAGCAAGCAGCAAGAGACTTGATTCGTGAAAAGAAGAAGGATCGGGCCTTGTTGGCCTTGAAAAAGAAAAAGGCACAAGAAGAATTGTTGAAGCAAGTTGATGCCTGGGTTATAAATGTTGAGCAACAAGTAATATTATTTATTATTCTCTTTCTTTTTACCCCTTAAGTTTTCGGATTGTTGATGGCTTTACAAACATCTGCCATGGTGGTGCCAATTCAATCTTTTTCCACTGTGGTGCTTGTTTCAGAAGAGATAATTGTGTATCAATTGCTGCTTTCCTTTTGTCATAATTATACCCCTAATACAAATTCATACATTGATTCTTCTGGTTCAGTTAGCAGATATTGAACTGGCAAGCAAGCAAAAGGCTGTATTTGAAAGCTTAAAGGCTGGTAATGATGCAATGAAAGCTATACAAAGTGAGATAAACATTGAAGATGTTCAGAAGCTTATGGATGATACTGCTGAAGCTAAAGCTTATCAAGATGTGAGCTTGACCTCACTATTATGCTTACTATATCTGCTTTTTTAAAACCTTTTTCATGTCCAGATTAATTTGTGCTTAGGATTTTCTGCTTCAAATTACAGTTTGACTGCTACTTTTCTTTTTCTTTTTCCAATTTCTAGCTGCCAGTTTTTCCGCTTGTACTTGATGCTTGCTCACAGCCAGTAATTTTTCTTGAATTTGAAGGAAATTAATGCAATATTAGGAGAAAAATTATCAGCAGAGGATGAGGAGGAGATTTTAGCAGAATTTGAGAACTTGGAAACCCAGGTAATATTAATTTTCAATTTTTTTAATTTTGTGTTAACTTATAGTTTACTTCAATTGAAGTATGAGTTTAATCATAGTAATATGGAAGAGAGATATAAACTAGATTTCTAGCAATTAAGTAATATGCATCAATTAGCTGCTTAATCTAAATGCCTGATAATGCCAACTGCCAGCATAGAATTACTGTATCTGCTTCTTGGCAAAGTTTTGAGGTAGCAATTACTGTAGAGAAAAGAGCTATTTTTTTTTAAATAGTTGACAGAATTGTGTTTCCTTTTTGTTTTTTTCCCCTCTCCAACCAGCTTGCAGTCGAAGATCTTCCAGAAGTTCCTTCCTCAGTGCTTCAAGATGACAAACTGGACCTTCCTGATGTCCCAACCAAGGCACCGGCTGCTAGCGAAGCCGAAGTATCTTCAGAAAGAAAAGGTATGTTTTTGTTCCTTTGTCCCTCCAGCGGCACTTGTCTAATCTGCCCTGTGCAGCACATATCAATCCCCAATCCAAATAAATAAATAAATAAATAAAATGTTATTTCTACCCCTTTAAACACTTTTGAAGGGCCATCAAGATTTGCTTCTGTTAATAATTGGTTGACAACAAGTTTCGATTTTACTCTCAACCAATGTTTTGACCGACACTTTTGGATGTCCCTTCAAAGATGCTAAGCTTAGGGGTATAAATAACAATACACCAAAATGTAAAAGGTGAAAGGAAATTGGCTAAGTGCTAATGATTGATAATGCCACAGTTTTGGAGGAACCATTGGCAGCTTGAAGAACATTGTGACTGGAGCTTCTCAACTGTTAGGCAAACCGATGGCGAATCAAATCTGGCCCTTTTCATGTCTGCTTGTACCATTCATTACAAATTGAGTTGCAAATATCATGCATTAGCTTGGGCTTTGATTGGTTTTGATATTTGAAGTGACATTTTGTACATATATTATAGTTCAATTTTATACATGAATTATCTCCGGAAAAGAACCATATTGTTTTCGCTTGAAAACTCCCATTATTTACCTTATACATTCGGTATTTTTGTTACTCAAGCATGTAGTCAGATCAGATGTATAATTTGCCAATAATATCCCGAACACATTGATTAGCCAATGTTGTGCCTTATTGCTTCAACGATTTACTACTAATCTTTAGTTGCTGGAGATTACTGAATAAGAAAAAATGTCTAAATAATAGCCGAAGTTCGAAAGGGGAATAAAAAAATTGAACTGAGTAATTTGATTGGCGCTTTCTTTATATGTGTGACATTTGAATATCCAGAAACGGACGAAAAAACCAAATAAAAATATAAGGTCCCACCGAGATTTGAACTCGGGTTACTGGATTCAGAGTCCAATGTCCTGACCACTAGACCATGGGACCGACTTGTTGACTGTTATTTGCTTATTTTATTTTTATGACTAAATTTCTCCAGTGGTCCCTAAAATTCATGATTTTTACTATTTTAGTCTCTTATATTCAAAATTCACTATACTGGTTCTCGAGATTCAGCTTTAGGCACTATATTGATCTTTAGATCCTTTCCTGCGTTGAGTCAATGAACGAAATGTTCAGTTAGCTCCGACTTGCAATGTTAGAGACATGGCTAAACAGTATCTTTTGATTTTAGCTCTTAAATAAGGCAAAAACGAAGTTGTTTTGAAGAATGAAGAGAGATATGATTTTCACATTATATAAACTCTTCTTCCTCTTCTTGTTTTTACCTTGTTTAAGTGCCAAAACGAAATGATGTTGTTTAGCCATGTATTCAAAATGGCAAGTCTGAGCCAATTTAGCACTTAGTCTGTTGATTCAATACTAGAAAGGGACCAGAGAATATGGTACCCACAACTGAATTTCGGAGACCAGAATAGGTAATTTTGAATTTGAGGGACTAAAATGGTGAAAGCTGTGAATCTAAAAGACCAGTTTAGAGATTTAGTCTATTTTTATAGTTGACCGAAGCTCACGGGTGCAGTATCGTGCATTATTACTACTATCTATAAAATGATGACACCAAAATTTAGAGGTGCTAAAATTAGTGCCAACACAATGGAGGAGTGAGACATTCAAACCACATTTCCCATCACCTAAACATGGTTCATGTGTGCCACTTCCTATTTCTAATTTTTGTTCTGGTTCTGCTAAAAGAATGATCCTGCCCTGGTAATAGCAGTAACCTAGACTTTCCACGTAAATGGACCTATAAAACCAAGCACAAACACCACGAAATCCTCAACAATCAAAATCACTACCCATTCATTATTATCTGAGAAAATACAAGAGAAGAGAAATTCTACATTGTCCAGTCTTTGTACATTCCTTCATTTGCTTAATATAATATACAAAATTACAACATAACTTAAACTTGATGAAGTTCAAGTTCAACTACCTAACAATATCTTACAGCCACTGCATATTCACAAATCCAAATGAGCATCCACTGCTTGAGAACTGGCAGTAGCTTTATTAGATGGATACGCAATTACTTTGCCAAAATATCTTGATGCTATGAGTCGGGCTATGTTCTCAGCTGCTACAGCACTCGTCTCCATGGTGCTTGCTGCATTTTCAAATGCATTCACATAGTACAAATGCTGCCCATCCAATATAAACGGTGCAAATATTTCTGGGGGCTTGTAATGAGGGTAGGCAGCCCAGTCTATCCGTATAGTCTCATTCCTCGCACTGCAAGTGTCAGAGCAATCCAAAACTTACTCAAAGTAGTACAAAATTTTCTTTTCTCGTTTGACTTTTGCAAATGGGCCACTCTTTAAGAAATAAGGATACAAAAGTAGAATTATTTAACTTTATCATGTATTTTATTTATATTACCGGGGAAAAAACTTTCTTAAACAAAAATATTCAAATTCTGTGTTGGTAAAGTGTGTCTTTAGGCACCCATTAGCAAGCCCTTATTTTGTGGGGAGGGAAGGGAATCGGCCAGGCACTTAAATCGAAAGTTTAAGAAGTGAATGTCTGACTTAAACTCTGATGCACCCTATCTACGTTTCAATCTGTGTTCAGGAGTTTCATTTTGAGGGAAGGGAGGAAAGGTAAAAGGGTTAGAAGAAAAGGGAAAAATGTTTGAAGAGAAGCTATGACTATGAGTCTATTTCTCTCACAAAACCCCTTCTCTTCCTTCCCCTCCAAAATGTAACTCCCTAGACACCCTTATGGCCAAGTGATTAAACAGAGTTCAAAGGGTTTTTAGGTTTTATGTGTGAGAATAGCTTCAATAAATCATGGACTAGCCACTTTATTTAATTGAAGTGAGCAGATTTCTGAAGTAGATATTGTGGACAGATAAGCAAAAGTTTAAAGTTAACTGACAAGGTGATCACTCCATATTGTTACCTGAAGATTTTATCCAGTAATGTGTCTGCCATTGGTTGTCGAGAGAATATTTTAAAAGTGGATTCTTTTTCATTGTGCTTCTTGAGAACTGAAATGCTTGAAAATGGAATGTTAGGATCCTCCAATGTGCCAACAAGTTCTGGTATTTTCGTTGCACGGCTGAAACCAAAATATACCTAGTGCACAACAATGCATCACCATTAGAAATAGTACCAACCAAAATAGTACAAAAAGAAGATATATCAGACATTATAGGATGATATGTCAAATCTTACTACATAGCCTCGGTAAGAATATGATTGATCTTTCAGAATACTCACAGGATTTAAAGATCCCCTAACAAAAGTTGTATGTGTGTGCTGTAATTTTCTTTTAGGAACTGAAACCGGGGGAGTAAATTGAATATTCAACTCATCCAATGGGGTAGCAACCACAGCAACTTCACAGGAATAACTTTTTCCTTTTGTGGAGCTGAGTTCATAATAATCACCAAGGTTAGCAATGGATATTATTTCTTCATGCAAGTGCAATTCAGCATCAGACTGATTGATCAGTCCAGCAGCCATTTGCCAGTTGCCTCCCTCAATGGCCCAAAGTCCGCCACCTGATCCTGCCAGAGAAACTGCACCAGCCAGCCCACTCATCAAGACACTCTGGCCATAATTTATACGTGTGATAACCTGCATGCACAATCAGAACAAAAGTCCATGTTCAGCTGAGCTGTTCTATATTTCATACCATTCTGCTTTGGATGACTTAATATGGGACTAAATAAACTACATTAGCCATAAAACCCATCATGAAGTTGCCATAGGAGTGTAAAATTATGACTGATCTAACAGTTTGCAACTAGTGATGTGAACAACAGAAGAGGCCTACCTGCAAACCTCTAATTCAAAAAAACGAAACGTCAATATATTCTCATTGCAAAAAAAGTGATATCCTAAGCAAGAACTGTAGGTTTTGTTTTGGTAACAAACAAGTCATCTGTTCTATAATGTCATAAAACTTAATCATCAATGTGAAAATTGGTACTTCATTGAAACAGAAAAAGCAACACACGAAATCAAAATACGACAAACTCATCAGATTCAGCTTCTATGTTTGAAGAATCCATAATATTTTTTCACCGTAAATAGTTATATTTACAATTATCATTGCAATTCACAAAAAAGCAGTCTTGCAAACCTGTAATCAGGAAACAATCCCTTCACACCAAAGTGATCTTAACCAGCTGAACTGGTGAAAACAAATTGTAACCTTTATTAAAAACAAGGACAGCAAGAATTTCTCACCGTGACAAGTTCATTGATCAACAATGGAGACATGCCAACATCGGTCAATTCATCCTGCAAAGTCCTTGTCGTCAAGTTATATAAACCAGCCCATTTCAGCATCTCATCCACTGTCTCAAATACAGGCCTCGAACCAGGAACTTCATAGAACTTCAAGAACCTATTAACAGCACTCTAAAAAACATCACAACCTCATCAGTAAGAAAATTACATCCCGTCTTATTTTCCTTAAAAGAAGATACTTTTCATAATAAATGGGCAACACTTACTTTCAATAATTCAATGACACTTTTCTTTAAAAATCACACTTAAGTACAAAATATAAAGACAAACACTTTTACTACCATCGTAACCCAGGACATCCACCACAACAAGCAATGACTAATTCTTTCGAGAAAGAACTGTATCGAGCCCCTAAGGCCCTACCTAGATCTTTAAGGAGTTCAGCTAGCCATCAACTGTGCTAAACCTCGTGATTACATAAATTTTTACTATAATTCCATCTATAATGCTCTTTGTTGACTAGACTATAAATGTCACTTAAAGTATGAATGTGTATAGAGAATAATTAAATATCAACCTATTAAGTTATTAACATAATGTATAGAAAGTTAGAAATAGCCATAAATCTTAACAAGAAGAGAAACAATACCTCAACGAAGCTCTGCATCTTCAGAAGCGAGAAACCGTAACGGAAAAACAAGAGCACCGAATTAACGAGCGACACAAGATTGGAGACGATATAATCGATCAATGGCAGTTTGAGGAGCTGGTTCACAAGCGGGATATCAGAGCCGATCTTAACCGTTTTGAAAACGAACCTCTCTCCGTTCCAGATCCCGATGGAGTTCGACTCCGACGACGGTGGCTTCACCTTGAGGTCCAGAAGTTTGGTGTAATTCACGGCGTGGAAGTTCTTAGGGTGGAGGATGGAGGCACCGGCCTCGAACGTGTCGCCGGCAATTGTGATGGTAGCCATACGGCCGCCGACGGTGGTGCGGCGCTCGAAGACGAGGATTTTTGTTGGGAAGTCGGAAGAGTGAGGAGTGTACTCGCGGAGGAAGTGAGCGACAGAGGAACCACCGATGCCGGCGCCGATAATACAAACAGTGGATGAGCGCGGTGACGGTGAGGGGGTATCGGATGGCGGTGACGGTGAAGGCGCACCGGAGGACGGTGACGGTGAGGGAGCACCGGAGGGCGGTTGAGCTTGGGAGAGGAGAAGGAAGGTGAAGAAGAGAGGGAGTGTGTGTATGATGGACATGATCGACGATTACGGGCTCCTCCTACTGCTGCTGATTCTGCAGTATTTGACATTTTCTCGGTCTCCCTATATATAGTTTCTTTTTGGTGTTGGCTATGTATGAATATTGACGAAGCATAGGAAAAGAATGTTTTGTCTCAACAACATAAACAATAGAGTTGAAACCATTTTGGCGAGTTAATACTCAAATTAGTCCTTAAATTTGACTTTCGACTCAATTTAGCCCTCAAAGTTTTAATTAAGTTTTAATTGATTTTAATTGTACCCTAAAATTTTGACTCGTCCCTCAAATTGGCTCTTTCGGCGTTTTCCGTCACCAGAAAGCTGACTTGTCAATTTTGGTTGACACCTGACACCCTTGCAATTAGATGACATGGCAAAATGTTTGAAGACATTAATTTAACCTCTAAAAATTTTAAATAAAACCTAGAAGTCCCAATTTTTTCAAATCACAAGAGTGTCTCCAAGAGTTGAGAAGAATGTTGGGAAGTAGCAGCCAAGACTCAGGTAGCTTTAGTAGAACTCGTTCGCATGGTGGCTGGGTGAAGAACGCACACCGTGACAGAGGTGACAGAGGTGGAAAGGTTCTGCATTGGTGCGGTTGTGGGTTGCGTCCTATTCTTCGGTAGTCTGATTAAAAACAACACTACAATAAATTGAAAATAGTAATTCAGATTACAGACAATTCAGTTAGGGCTTAGTTCTAATATATTAAACAACTTAATCAATTAAAAGTGTTTTGGCTACCATTAAAAAACATGAAAAGTATTGTTAAAGGTATTTGGTTTAATTTCAATCTGTCTCATGCAATCTTTAATCATGAAACATGAAAGAATAAAGCAAGTAAAATCAACAATATTTAAATACAATTACAACTTTGCTAATCAAAATAAATTCAACTCTGGCTCAAGTATCAAACTATTATACCATGCAACACTACCCAACATTGCCAATACTTCACAGAATATAATGAAACAAGTACAATTCCTTTTACTTTATGAATGGCCAGAATAAATAGAGATCAGGAGACTATGTATCTTTAACCATAATAATAATAATAATAATAATAATAATAATAATAATAATAATAATAAAAAACAGGAAACCTTCAATATAGATTACAGAGTATTATGCTTTTTATCAAACTATTATGCTTGTTACAAGGATAATTAATCTCGTAAAAACTTATTAAGAAAGTACGAAAAAGTAAACTATCACATGCATTATCGAAAATATTAAGCATTTAGAAAGATACCTTTTTTGCTTTTTAACAAGTGCCGTATTAAAATACTCATGCAGAAAATTTAAGGGAAGGGTTCTTGAGAAATAAAATAGACTCCACTTTAATCATTAAGTCATTCTTTTCTTTAAAGATTTCAACTAGTAATCATACCCTTAAAGTTCATGTATAAAAGTAGAAATTTTTTTTATCAAAATTATATTCTTGTTATGATCATTACATAATGCAGTACTCCCTTTCCACTATATCAATAGTCTTATAAATAATAGTACAAGAAGAAACAAGGAAACACATGAAAGCAAAATTATCAGGTGTGTTCATTAATCAAAATTATATTCCAACTAGTAATCACACTCTTAAAGTTTATCTATAAAAGTAGGATTTTTTTCATCAAAATTATATTCTTGTTATGATCATTATATAATGCAGTACTCCCTTTTCACTATATCAGTACTCTTGTAGATAATAATACAAGAAGGAACAAGGAAACACATGAAAGCAAAATTATCAGGTATGTTCAAGGATCCCATTTTAATATATAAATGCACTGAAATCTTGAGTATGATCATCAGCAACACCTCCAAGCCATAGTACTAATGTCAATGTCTAAGGAAAATCAAGAAGTTCAGTTCATGATTATCACTTAATTTCAAATGTATAATAAAACACTCATAGTGGTCATTGATACAGACAATGTTCAGCACAAAAAATCTTTTATTTTTACAATAAATTATTCAGTCAACAATTAAATTAAAATGGGATATGAAAGTGTAAAATTGTTATTTTAAAATGGAATATGAAGAATCAAAGACTGCTAAAACGGACAAAGAACTGAACAATTCAGTTTATCACAGTCACATACATGCAAAAAAATTAAACCCTAACAAACAAAAATTCTATCATCATCAACAACCATAATCAACCACATTCTCCCAAAGTTTCACTGATGAAGTAGACTGAAAAAAATGAAAAATAACTCACAACCAATATTTTGAAAAAAACAGAGCATGGTAGTTGAGAGCAGCATTTTTGTTACTAACCTGTTTTCCAAAAGATGACTCCCAGGTAATTAATCTTCACAATAGAGAGCGAAACAAGTAAGAAAAGCTTCAAACCTCCATTACTGCGACACCCATGGTGCTTCTCTGACGGGAACGTATACCACGGGAAGAGAAAGAAGAGAAAGGGTCAATTGGGTTTCAGTTTTGAAGTTGTTAACGTTTGGATTTCATTTAACCCCTTTTTCTCATGTCAACGACGTCGTTTCTAAGGATTTCGGCACCAACAGTAAAACGGCGTCGTTTTGAGACTGCCAGGTGTCATTTAAAATTGTCAGGTCAGCTCTCCGGTGACAGAAAACGCCGAAAGGGCCAATTTGAGGCGCGAGTCAAAATTTTAGGGTACAATTAGAGTCAATTGAAACCTTGAGGGCTAAATTGAGTCGGGGTCAAATTTCAGGGGCCAATTTGAGTATTAACTCCCATTTTGGCTCCTAAAATTTTCGACCGGCCTCAATTTTGATTCCTAAATTTATAATTATTTAATTAGTACTCTTAAATATTAGATCGTGTCTCATATTTGTTTCTCTAGCTATTTCTTTTAACAGAAATTTGATGTGGCACGTGAAATTGACAAAATGTATAATGTATATTCACGTGGCACCCAATTTACCAAAATGGATGTGTGATGAGTGAATGATGTAACAAAAATTGAATGAACTCAATTTAATCCTTCTATAGATGATAAAATCGTAGTTTGCAGCCCTCTTTTTCCAATACGTTCGAGACTTTGCTGGAGAAATGATGAGTTCAAGAAGCCAAGCTGCAGGGAGTTCTGTATGATCACGTTCTCATGGAGCTTCCGTGAAGAACCTTACTCATGGGAGATTGGAAAAAATTCATGATTGGTGTGGTTGTGGAATACGTCCAGTGCTTCGATGGTTTGGGACGAATGCCAATCCTGAGAGACCTTTTATGGGTGTCCGAATTATAATGTAAGTTCTCAATGTCATCTTCTTCTTTTTTTAATGTGTTGCTATTGGTACTTTTGTTTGATGAGTAATCTTAAATTTTTTTTCTTTTTGTTGATTGATGTAAAAATTGACAGAGTTCTGGGAGAATGTAGTGTGGTTTCTTTACGTAGATAAACGGCAAAGAAGAATAGAGTTTAGTAGGCAAAACACAACCTACAAGCAGTTATGATAGTTGAAAGATGAATTTAGCATGGAGAATTACTTTAATAGAAGTTGAAATTAGGTGTTTGAAAATATGGATTAGTATTTTAAGCTTGATTATTTGTTTAGGTGTGTTTATGACTGTTATGTATGGTGTAAGTATGATTAAATTTTGATTAAAAGTGTGGACCTAAAGGTGTGTACTTTGAAGGTGAATGAAAGCATTGTATTCAGATTTTCATGAAAAAGAAGCATGGTGTTAGCTCCTTTGGTACATATGTAATGTTGTAACAGTGAGAAAGTAAAACTAAGTATTAAACATACTGGTACCATTTATAAACCTAAAATAAAGTGTCTACATTTAGGGTCCAAAAAAAGACATTCATGTTCAAAATTTTCATACTCAAGGTACACATGCACTACACATTTGTTATTCTTTGCGTGAAAGCACATCTCCAACAGCTCCTTGTCATGTGAGAATGCTCTCAATCCAGTCTTCAAGGGCTTCCTAGGAACTAGCCACAGCACTCCTTCAAGTTGTCATATTCTAGAACCTTGTAGTAATTTTTTATTGAGAACACGCCAATGTTTCTTCTTCTAGTCCAAACAATTGTTCAATTTGGTCTCTGACATATACCACTTCTCCATCTTCTTTCGTCTCAAAACTTTCTCCATAGTGGATGACAATTGTTATATCATCATCCATCTACATTACAAAATAACAAAAATCTCAACAATGATTTCAAAAAATAAAGTATACTGACTTAACTAACTTCAAACTCCAAACATGACAATAGTTCATCATTTATTTTTAAACAACAAATTGTTTAAACACAAGCAATAACACACACATAATAACATTTATCCAGAGACAGCAAAAGATACAATTGACATTCTCTTCTTCAGTAAGGAAAAAAAACAAACCCCAGCATCGTTCACATGCAACAACTTTCAATGCCCTAGATATAACTACCACCTTGCTTCGATAATAACAATGCAATACAAAAACTGAAACAAAAGCCAAGAACAGAGTATCAAAAAATTTGTGAAAAAAAATATAACTTCACTTCCTAACCTGATCTTCGTCGTTTCTTTCCGCGGCAATGCTAGTTGTTCAGCAACCTCACCCAGTAGTCCAATACACGATAAATGTTACTCTGATTCTCCTTTCTCATAGTCAAGCATGCGAGAAGAACAAAAACATGGAGAAGAAGAATAGAAGAAAAAGAGAAGGAAGAAAAAGGGTCAAGTTACATCTGTGTCTTCATCTATATGTTGACCCAACTTTTTTAACCCAACAAAACCCTTAAACGACGTCGCATTGAGTGAAAATTGGGAGGGAACATAAAACGACGTCGTTTTAGGGTTTCCTACGTGTCAACTTAACATGTCACGTCAGATCTCCGTTAATAGAGATAGCTGTCGAGGCAAACGTGGGGCACGATCCAATATTCGGGGGTGTTAATTGGGTAATTATAAATTTGGGGGTCGAAATTGAGGCCAGTCGAAAATTTCAGGGGTCAACTAAATAATAAATTAAAAAAAAAGAAAAATTAATTTTAATTTTAAAAATTAAATTTTGAATTAATTAAGTTTAATCATAATTTTAAATTTTTTTTATTTTCGTTGTAACTACTTTATTACAATTCTGTGTCACCACCACCACTGTAATTACTTTATTCCAGTGCTTCCGCAGCTGCTGTCTCACTACTTGTTTCTTGCTAAATAATTCAGATGTTTATTTTACTATGTATGCGATGCGAATGATTCTTTTCATTTTAAAGTGGATGTTTATTTGGGTCATATCATTTGAGTGAACGAAGCAAAGCAGCATACGACAGAAGTGGCGAAGATACGACGCAACGACGTAGAAGCAAAGGCAGAGGTGCAGCGTTGGGGTAGCAGTGGAACAAGGCTTCTGGCTCGGCAACGATGCAATGTCACGGAGGGGAGAAGAAGGCGCGCAACGACAACGTCGCTTGCAGGGAGAACAAGAGTGGCGCGACGCATGGAAGAAGAAGGTGCAACAACGGCGTTGAGATCATGGGACGCAACACAGGAAAAAAGAAGAAGGTGCAACGCATGGAAGAAGAAGATGCAGCGGTGGTGCGACACATTGCTTCTTCAGACGGTGGCGACGACGGGAGATGCGTTAGGGACGGTGTGACAAGAAAGAGGGAGTGAAGCAGATGCGATAAAATGAGAGAAAGATTGAAGGTGATAGGTTAGAATTGTAGTAGATAAATAGGATTAATATTTTTTGTTTTAATAAGCCTAACAGTCTATTATTTAGGTTGTTCGTACTTTCATTGTCTGCCTATTACTCCGGATGTTCATGATATAATTAAGATTTGGCACTAATTATATATAAACTAGTTTAGTGAAATATAGTAATAATTATCCAACGATTCTCATGGTTTGAAGTTGAAAAGTTATAGGAGATAATATTAACTTAGCTAATTAAATTTTATAATGTTAAATCCAGCTATTCGATTCTTTAAATATAATCCTTCTATCTTTAGATAATTATATTGAAAAGGAAAAAGCATTGATTAATATGTATTGCTTTTCGCATGAAAATAGAAAGTACCTATAACCCTAATAGGATGAGAGAGAGGTGGGAAACACTAAGAGGGGTAGAAGTAGGTTTTCTCACAGAGATCCTAGGGTTTGGAATAGAGAAGAGTACTATCGATTGGAAAACGAATCGTTCTCTATTTTCGTAGATCATCTTCTAGAAGATATTTTCAAGAAGGAGCTGCATCATTTGTTCAATTGGGCTGGGCGGATAAATGATATCTACTTGTCACGAAAACAAAAAAAGGAACACTGTACATTTTTGCGTTCATCCGATATACAACGAAGGGGGGAGTTATGAAGGCTATTGCGAAAATGAATAGGATGAGATTACGAGGCAAGATTGTTACAGTAGGGGAAGCTAGGTATCGACGCACAAATGAAGTGAAGATTACGAAGGGCCATCAAAAGGAAAATGATGCACAGAATTCGGTCACGATTCAACCTCAACATGAAGTGCGCCAAAAGGGTGCAAGGAGCAATGTGAAGGAGCTGAAGAAGAAGGAAACACCAGGCGACCCGCAAGGCAATGGGTGGACGAAGAAGTTGGAAGTGCCGGTGGCAAAAGCAAATCTGGACTGGTTACAGAGGAGTTTAATAGGCGGAACGACAAAGGCAATTGACTATAAGTCCTTGAAGGCCATGATCAGTAAAAATTTGCCTCATCTGGTAGAAGTCAGAGAACTAGGAGCGTACAAAGCACTCCTAACGTTTGAAAGTATACTAAGTGCTGAAGAATCCTACACGTTCAAATTGAACAGCCTCCTGAAGTTCTTTCATAGTGTATGGAGATGGGATGAGGAGGAGCGTAGTGAAACTTGAAGAGTATGGTTAGAGTGCTATGGAATTCCCTTACATACGTGGTCAACAGAGACCTTCAAGATGATAGGAAGCCAATGGAGAGAAGTTGTTGGATGTGACAAAGCCACGAAATCATGCCTCTCTTTCAGTGTGGCACAGGTGCAAATTGACACTTGTATTATGGACAGGATCATTGTCCAGAAATATGTGAGATCTCAGGTGCGAGCGGTTCGATAGTGTCATTGGTAAACAGAGATCCGGTGGCTGAGATGGTGATGGCGGTGTCAAGGGAGGAAGATGGTGGAAAGGATAATTTGGTAATTACTGAGAACATATTGAATGAATGGAGGAATGACAAATTAGTTCAAATTCAAATTCCAATGATAACGGAAGGCATTGATGTAGTAGGAAACGCTAAATTGAAGGGATGTTGTGATCTGATCAACGATACGGGATCAAAAGAAACAGTCAACTGGGGATACGGTGCTGGGCTGGATGAAGGATGCTGTTATAAAAAAAAGGCTGTCCAAAAATGGTTTAATGGTTGGGCCAAAAACAAGGAGGGATACACCTATGTGGAAGGAAGGAATATGGGCTGCGTCAACAAAGGCCCAGTCCAGGCTGAGCAAAACGCAGACAGCCCAACTCACTTGGAGAAGCGGACAGATGGGGCGCTAATGCAGTCGGGCCGGGTAGGGATCCATCCGGGTCATGATCCTCCACTTTCGAAGATGAGCGCCACTGCTAAGGAACAAATCGATGTGGAGATGTTGAACCTGGACCAGAACGGCGTGACCAGAGCACGAAGAGGCCGTGACCACCGCAAAACCATCCATGGAACCAGCTAGAGAGATGAGGGGGACGCAGGTCTTGTGACAGGGAACGATGGGGGCTTCCATGGGCCAACAAGACCCGATTCAAAACGTGCTGGGAATCCATTACCGACGATGATGGGAGACGATCCCTCCAGTGAAGACGAGCTGGATAGAGACGCCGAGGAGACCGGCTTGACTCCCGAGAAGAACTTAGTGGGCCTCGAAAATGGTGCCGATGCAGTGGATGATGGGAGGATCCTGGGTCCTGCGACAATTGATGAAGGAAGCAGTGAAACTGGAGCGGGCGTGGAAACTGATGACGGATAACAGGTGATCAGTATTCATAACGTTTCGAGAAAGGAAGAACAGATTATTGAAAATAGGAAGGTGTGGGAATTGGCTGTGAAATCTGGAGCAGTGCAGTACAATGAAGAAGATGACTTAATGATGATTTTACAAGAACAGAATGAAGCGTTAGCTAAGACGAGGAGGCTAGCAAAACAAAAAGAGAAGGCGCGAAGAAGCAGACCGAAGAAACTCAAAAAGGTGTGTAATAATGTTTTAAAATGATTTTTAGCTCTTGGAATGTTAGGGGGCTGAGGGGGTTGGAAAGTTGATAAAAGGGCTCAAGAAGAAACATAAAATGAATATGTTAGGTTTGGTTGAAACAAAATTGCAAGTCGTGACTAAAGTTGATGTAATACGTATTTGGGGAAGCGATGTGGTGGGTTGGAAGTTTGTAGAATCGGAAGGCATGTCTGGGGGTCTGTTGTTAATGTGGGATGAGATGCTGTTTAGAATGAGTAACTGCTACAAATGGGAGATGTGGTTATGTGTTGAGGGGGTTTTATTGAAAAATGAGTTTCATTATGCTTTCTGTTTGGTTTATGGTCCTCATACGAGAGTGGAAAACTTGCTATATGGGAGGAACTGAGTTTTATAACTGGTTTATGTCAAGTCCCGATATACTACATGGGTGATTTTAATGAGGTGTTACATGTTGAAGAGAGGAAAAATCAGGACAGGTTAACAGCGTCTGCAGAAGAATTCAAGAGTTGGATCCAAGATATGCAGTTAGTGGACTTACCGCTGAATGATCGTAAATTTACATGGTACAGAGGTGGCTCCTATAGTCGTATTGACAGAGTCCTAGTGAGTGTAGAATGGACCGAGGAGTTCCCGGAGATTCGTTTAAAAGGTGGTCCGAGAGGCCTATCAGATCACTGCCCAATAATAGTTGAAGATACCAAGTACAGAGGTGGGCCGCGTCCGTTCCGGACTCTAGACTCATGGTTTACACATGAAGGATTCTTAAGAATGGTCAGAGAGGAATGGAGGAATATTGGAGATGGGTAGTTCACAGATAAGTTGAAGGCTCTAATGGTGCCTTTGGGAAAATGGCATAAAGAAAAATTTGGGGACATGGATAAGAAAATTCGGCGCTTTGAGGATGAGATCAAGAAGGTAGATGACATAGTTGGAAATGGAGTCTATGATGGTACAGTGGAGGCTAGAAGGAAGGCTCTAGTAAGCTGCTGCAAGCAGTGGTATGTGAGAAAAGAGATACACTGGAAACAGATATCGTGCTCTAGGCATACGAAGGAAATGGATAAAAACACGAGGTACTTTCATAACTTGGCGTCGGCAAGAAGAAGGAATAATAGAATTGATGCTTTGGTGATTAATGGAAGGTTGATAAGAAATCAAGCTCGGATCAAGATAGCCATTAGAGAGTTTTACAGATATTTGTATCATCAGGAGAGATCACCGGTGGTGGGCTTCAGGGATGGATTGGTTAACCGGATTGACGAAGAAGAATCAAGTGCTTTGGAGAGAATACCGACATTGGAGGAGATTAGAGAGGCTGTTTGGGACTGTGAATCCTCTAAGGCTCCAGGTAGCGACGGGTATAATATGAACTTCATTAAGAAGTGCTGGGATGAGGTTGGTACAGAGTTCTCGACAGCTATTCTGGACTTCTTTCGGTCATCAAGGTTGCCTTCTGACTCCAATATTACTTGGGTGGCCCTTGCACCGAAGTACACTGGAGCCAAGCAGATCAAAGACCTCCGACCGATCAGCATGGTAGGCCGTATATACAAAGTAATATCCAAGGTGATGGTTAGAAGGATGAGATCAGTGATGCCAGGTCTAGTAGGGGAGACTCAAAGCGCATTTGTGAAGGATCAGAAAATTCATGATGGGGCACTTATTGCGTGCGAAACAGTGCAATGGTTGAAGATGAGGAAGAAGAAGGCAGCAATTATTAAATTAGACTTCCAGAAGGCTTATGATCGGGTAAAGTGGAACTTTGTGGATATTGTGCTGCAGAAGATGAGCTTTGGTTGGAGATGGAGAGGATGGGTTAGGGAGTGTGTCGGTACAGCGTCCATGGTAATCCTAATAAATGGCTCCCCATCTAAACCGTTCAAGATGGAGAGGGGTTTGAGACAAGGTGATCCACTGTCTCCGTTCTTGTTTGTTCTGGTAGTGGATGTTCTACACAGGATGGTAGGGGAGGCAGTGAGAAACCAACGAATTTTGCCGCTGCTGGTTGGCAAGGAAAATATAGAGTTGTCACATCTCTAGTTTGCAGATAACACTATATTATTCTGTCTACCGGAGGAGGAGACCATCAGAAACTATGCCAGATTGCTAAGGTGCTTTGAGGTAATATCGGGGTTAACAATTAACTTCGATAAATCAAGTTTAATCCCAATCAATTGTGAACAGCATTGGACCGACAACATGTGCAGTTTGTTGGGATGTAAAGAGGCGAACCTTCCAGTCAGATATCTTGGCATTCCTCTAGGAGCAAACCCAAGGCTGGTCAAGACATGGAAACCAATAATTGACAAGGTTGAGGAAAAGCTCAGTTTGTGGAAGGCAAAGGTGCTGAATAAAGCGGGTAAGTTAGTCCTTATAAAGTCTATGTTGAATAGCTTGCCAGTGTACTACTTGAGCCTGTACAAGATGCCGAGGACTGTGGCAGAAAAGTTGATATCACTGCAGAAAAGATTTCTATTGAGTAAGGAGGAAGGTAGGAATGGTGTAGCACTAGTTAAGTGGGAAGTGGTTCAGACCCCTAAAAAGGAAGGTGGTTTGGGGGTAGGTGATGCAGTGATTAGAAACGCTGCTCTACTCTTCAAGTGGTGGTAGCGTTTTTCAAATGAGGAGTGTCCTCTATGGAAGAAGGTTGTATGCTCCTGCTATGACTTGAATCCCAATATGATGTTATCAGCTCAGCCTCTACCTACTAAAGGGGGACCATGGAAGGATATATGTCAGTTGCAGCTAAAGGATAACAATGTAAGAGACAAGATGATTGCTGGGTTGTCTATGGAGGTGGGTGATGGTAGGAGGACTCGATTCTGGGAAGATGTCTGGCTACAAGGTGGTTCGCTCAAGATGAGATTTCCGAGACTTTTATCTGTTTCAAACCAGAAAGGATCTGTCATAGGGGATTGTGGGTTTTGGGATGGACTAGAGTGGATTTGGAACTTTCAGTGGAGGCGAGACTTATATCAGTGGGAGTTGGAATTAATGGATATTTTGCATGAGTCTTTAAGGCCTGTTAAGCTAGCAGGTGATAAGCAAGACAGAGTCGTTTGGAAGTTTGACAATGAAGGAATTTTTTCAACTAACTCTTTTGTGCAGGTGGTGCAGTCAGATACTCTCCTGGAGGATATCACCAGCTACAACTTCACCAGAACCATATGGAAAGGTTTGGTGCCACCACGAGTGGAGTTATTTATTTGGTTTGTTCTGATAGGAAGAGTAAATACTAAAGAAAGACTACTTAGATTTGGAATAATTAGTCATGGAGACAACATATGTGTGTTATGTAAAAGAGATGTTGAATATATTCACCACTTGTTTCTAGGTTGTGAGTTTACTTGGCAGGTGTGGTGTCGATGGCTTTCTGATTTTGGGAGAGCGTGGTCTATTCCGGGCTCATTAAAAGAACATTTTGAGAGTTGGATAGGCGTTGTAAACAGGAAGGATGAGCGAAACAAGTGGATGATATGCTTCTTTGCGGTTATTTGGAATGTTTGGCTAGAGAGGAACAGGCGGAGTTTTAATTCCAAAGAAGGTGGTCTAGAAGAGGTGTTTCAAAGATCTTTGACCAGTTATAGAGAATGGAGTAGTTTGGATCCCTTTTGTTGTTGATGACAATGCCGGAGATGACATCAGGAATTGTTTTATTACTTTGTTTTTATTTTCCTTTATGATCATGGCTACAGTTTGGTTGCCTGCTCTACTGTACTGTGTTGAGCTCTCCTGTTAAAAAAACTTAGCTAATTAAATTGAAAATTAATAAATAATTGAAGAGAAATGAACATAAAAAAATAATTAATAATGGATTTAGGTTAGAAGGATAAAGTTAAAGTTGTAGTATTAGAAGAAAGAATGAAATTTTTTATACATACTTATTAATATTTTATTTTAGTAAATTTAGCATAAGTAATTAATTAATTATCATGAGAATTTTAAATAAAATTATTACAAATTGAAAAAAAAATCCATACTTAATATTCAAAAATTTCCATGGCATCATCAAAATAGTTAAGCAGACTCCACATGTAATAAAGTATTCACGGTTGCATCATACTATACAAGTATACATCCTTGTTAATAATAATAATAATAATAATAATAATAAAATAAGGTGAAAACTCAGGTGCAATCGATTTCATGTAAAGTTGGTACTTGAAAGTCGTTAAATAATTTTATTGATTTGACTAAATTTTTATCTAACGACTCTCAGATATTAAATTCACGTGAAATCGACTGCACCTAAGTTTTCACCGTAAAATAAATGTTAGGATCGAAGAAACTACGTAATATTCAATTAGGAAGGTGTTTCTCCATATAAAGTATAAACACTCAACCGAGAATTGAAGAAAGATAAAGAATGGAAGATATGCGAACCAACACATTCACAACAAAATATTTAAAATAGACTGGATTGGGCCAATCCATGAGTTAATGGATTTTGTTTACATATGGAGCATGGATAGTGGTTTTTTTTTTTTTTAAATTTAA
>NC_029792.2:125949780-125977261 GCF_000816755.2 Arachis ipaensis | reverse complement strand
AAATAAAATATATAAGAAAATAATATATTAAATATATTAGATAATATATTTAATTTAAGTTTTATACCTACATTCAATTATATATCATCACAACAACAAACATAACTATTCTTTACAACCACTAGTCTACCACATATATATAGTCATTCAAAAGAATAAAAAATTATTAAATAATTTAGATTGTCAGGACATCAATTTTAAAACTTTTTTTGTCCTGCTTTTTGTTATCATGAAATGTTTAATCAATATAGGTATGGTTTAACTTCAACTCTCATAAAAAAAAGTTGATATATGCTCACTAAAATTAAATATTTTCAGTGTACTCTTAAAATTAAGTGAAGTATGTCTGCTTTTGTACACAAGGGCAACCATTATGTCAATCGACAATTTACATAAAATGTACAGAAGGAACTTCATGGCAGCATAAGACAATTAAATTGTCATTTATAGGACATTTCTTGACGAAAATTACATAAATTCTTTTATCATTAATCCTCAAGAAATGAAAAATAACTAAATAAAAATACAGCAGCAAGTAATTATATTCTGTAACAACCAGAAGCGACGCGATTCCAGCATCGGCCAGAAAGCTTATAGCCATTCTGTCATAAATCTAGTCCTTGCCTGTACAGAAACATTAACACTGGTTTAGAATTTCCCTCGCTCGGGAATATTAAGGGCGTGTTTGGTTGAAAGAGTAAAGTATGCTTTTTGTCTCTGTCGTTTGTAATTTTCTTCAAAAATATCCTTAACTCTGTCTAAAATGTTAGGTAGAAAATTGAAAACGTCCACGGATATTTTTGACACAAATCGAAAACGTTAGAGACAAAATTGAATGAAATTAAACGTTAGAAGTATTTTTGAAAAGTAATTTATATAAATATCTTATTATGTATGATCACATCAGCAACCGTTACCCGAATCTCAAACGGAATACCTCAAAACTTTTAATCAAATAACATATGATTAAATTACAATAGGTAAAGTTATTTTTACATTGACAAAGTTATCAAAATTAACCTCTGAAAATAAATCCAAACAAGAGCAACTTTATAACAAAAAGGAATGTAAATGATGTTACTACAGTTCCATTCATGATATTGATAGAATTTTACAGTGGATAGTGTCCAGTTGAATCATACTAATGTTATAAACCTGATACCAACAAAATCTTGCACCACATATACACTTTCAAATTCCACTGATTTTAAGCAGTCATGTGTCTCTAGTGATTGTAAATTTCCCTAAGTCTGTGAATGTTATTGCAGAATCATTTTTTTTATAGAAAAAGATATTTACGGATCTCTTTAAGGAAGAATAATCCGCCATGAGTTCTTTTGAAGATTGCTGTTTTAACTCAATTTAATACTTTTCTAGAATTATTACTAAGCTTTAGAATCTGCTAAAGTTCTATAACCATATTTCTAAAAGAGAAAAAAAATGCTTTATGCATTATTAGTCAATATACAACTAACTAGAGTAGTCGCCAAAAGCACAGGCATCTAAATATCTAGGTGGAGACTCGCATGCAGTTGTCTTCACATAAAGTTGATAGTTAAAAACCGTTAGATGATTTGACATGTTTCACTAAATTGTTATCCAATAGTTTTCAACAATCAACTTTGTCAACTACATGTGAGTTTCCACCAAACATCTATTAAGCAATTCAACACAACCAAGTAACTTTTAAATCTCCAATAGTTACAGCAGTTCATAATGCAAGGGTGATTAGAGATTTGCTAAGGTTTTAAGCAGAAACTCTGAAAAGTAAAAGAAGCTGACATGTTAGGATTAAGACAAACCTTGGCGTAGATAAACAATTCGAAGCGCTCGGAAAGCCAGCAAACACGTTGGAGTAGGACTTCGTCAGATACGAAAAATTGGCGACGGGAGGCAAGGAAGGTACCCTTTCACCCTTCTTTAGAAGTTCTTGCAAGTTGAGTCTTTGCAAGGTCAAAACAGCCCTTGATTCCTTCCAAATGAAGGCAAGGATACCATTTTGAAGAACAAAGAGCGAGCCGGGCTTTGATCCAGGGTATCTAAAGCCATAGCCGCTTGCAATTCCCTCCCCCACGAAAACATGCTTGATATCCACCGGAAATGAGTCTCCATCAGTGCTCCAAGGAAATGGCTCATCCGAAGGCTCATTGATATTCACTATAAACATTGCTGAACCATTAGGATGTAAGACATAGTGTGTGCCTTCCAAAATTTTCGTTGCAATGAGAAGCTGTTGTCCTTGCAACTCCTCATAAGAGAGCAGAAGAAAGAACAAAGCTTTTCCAGGCTTGTCTTCAGAAGGCTTTCCGGGAGGCCAACCAAAAGTTCCTCCCCATAAACCAGCATATTCTTGGTCAGCTCTAGGAACTCGCAATGGCAACTTGTAAAGTGCGAACCGACTGTCATGCATATTTGGCCATGCTCGATAAGAAGACAACTTCATTGTCGAGGCATTCAATGTTAGTCTTATTGTATCGCTCGATCGAAGAAATTCTTGAAGGCGAGCATGCCTCATCTCACTGCTTGAAGTAAGCTTCTTGGAAATCATATGGCTGTCATTCATCGAATTAGATCTTCCAAGCATATGTTTAAGGCCATCCAAGAAATATCCACGAAGACCTTTTCTTTTGATGCGACTATCCTCCTCCGGCAAAGGGTTACAAATTGCTCTTGAACAATCAAAACTCTTTCCAATACCATCAAGTTCTAAGTGTGTTGGACCAACTCTATCTTGAGAACTTCTATTTACCAGCTGCTTACTACCAAGCTCGTAGATTTGACTAAGGAACGATCGTCTTTCCCATAAGAGGACCAACTCCTTCTGAAAGTTTTCATCATCATCCCTTAACCCGGGAAACAATGGTCCAATTGCCATATCAGGAACCCTTTGCCGGACTTGGCTAGTAGTTACCTCTAGCAACTTTCTTCTATCACTAAATGCTAATTTGCTGAAAGGAACCATTGTCTCATTATTTCCATTCACCCTTTGTGACCTAGAAATGTCACTATTCGACCGACAAACATTCCTTGATAACTCTACACCCGAATGGTGCACAAAGCTTTTACTCTGCAACAAAGCACCAACATTCTTTTGTTGTTGTCCGGGTTCGACCTCGAGCAACAGCACATTGCAAGATTTCTGTACAGGCTTGACAGAACCAGGATATATATAATCAATACCCTTCTCCCTACCATGAAGGAAAAATACAGTCGAACCATCAAAATCAGCAATAATTTCAAAGACACATGCCCAGAGGATTGGGCCATCTTCAATGCCCAATGGACCAAGCTCCTGAGGGATTACCCTGCAACCAACAACCGACATAAATCCGGGCATTACATACACCACATTGCCTAGCTCCGGATTCTGATGAACCCATAATCCAATCAGTGGTTGAACACTGAGAAGGAAACGGCATAGAGCCTTGTAAGAACACACACCATTTCTCCACTCAACAAGGTCTTTATGGGGCACTATGCCCAAAACATCACATTGAGTGAGCCAGATTTTTTCACAAGTCACAAGAGCATTCAAGCTCTTACAGCACAAGCCCAAGCTACACACATCTCTCGGTGAAAGGAACCGAGAAACAATGGCGAAAACATCATCAGGGAGAGATAGGAGCAAGCTTGAATCATAGGATTCAGGTAACATGTTGATCCAACAGAAATTGTATGGTTAGTTTTCTTAACTAAAAGGAAAAATTGAACTTTGAAATATTTATCCACAAAATTGGCAAAATTCAAAGCATACCCAGAATTCCAAAACAATCAAAAAAGGAAAATCCAGCAGAATTATGAACAATAAAAACTATGGAAATTGTTCTTCACCCTGCACTTCACACAGTGGTAAAATGAAAAAAGGGGTATCCAATCCATTGAGTTAACATGTTTCCTAACATCAATTATTTAGTATAACCAACACATAAGGAAAGAGACACTTTGCTATAATTGAATTGGGGTGTGTCGGATATCTCAGACACCCAATTGAATCTTGATTGAGTTGCAAACAGAAACAGTTGAAAATAAATAAATAAATAATACTGAAAAAACAAAAACAAAAACAAGAAAACAAAAGGGAAGAAAAAAAATATCTCAGAAGTTGAAATGGGGTGTGTGATTTATGAAGCAAATAAAAGGAAAAAGAACAAAGGGAGCGGAACAACTCAACCAAAGCATTGAGGAGAGTTTCCAAAAGAGGGAACCTAATAATGATGATGAAGAAGAAGAAGGGAAGTGCAACAAAAACTAAGAGTTGTGAAAGAGTGCAAGGTTCCAAAACCAAGAGGAGCTGGCTTTGGTTTCATCGCTTGTCTTTTTGCTTCTTATGTTACTCTGCCAACCAATGTTGAATTGAGCTTAAAGTAGATGCCAAACCCTCCATAAAAGTCCAAGCAAGGACGGTGCCCACACACCCTCTCCCTTCCCACCTCACTCATCGAGTCAAAAACGATAAAGCCAAAATTCTTTGAACAACTTCTAAGATTACATTTTAACGTAATTGTCGCGATATTTAATATTTTAGACATATTTTCAAAGACAAACTCTTGTGGTAGCAATTTTAAGTATTTTTAATTTTCATTTAATTAATATAGATATTAAATTTTTTAACAAATAAATTTTATTAATTTATGTATATAAAATTTTAATAAATATAAATTTAAATTATATATTTTTTTGTATATAAAATATCTGTAAAGTATAGATGTAAAATATAGATGTAAATTGTTATTGTAATTTTTTAAAAAATATGTTTTTTTATTTTTTTAGTGTTTTTATTTTTACTATTAGAAATTTGCTAAACACACTAAAAAATAAAATAAAAATCTCTTTTCTTTCATTGAAAAAATATTTTTTTATCAATTCAATGATGCCCAAACAAGTGCTTAACCAATTATAACTAAGTTGTTATAATCTCTTTTCAAATTACAGTATTTCACTACTATTCCTCCTGGTCCTCCTTCTTACTAACATCTCAGTTGTCTTTTTTTTTGTCATTCTTTTTTTCTCGTTTTTTTTTTCTTTGTTATCGTCGTCATCGCTACCATCACTACCTTTTTCTCCTCCTCCTTCCTTTTTTTATTTGATTTCTTCTTTTCATTCATTTTCCTCCTCCTCCTTCTCCATCATCGTCATCATCGTTATCATTATATTGTCATCGTCATCGTCATCATCGTTATCTTCATTGTCATCTTCTTTATTGTTATTGTCGTTATTATTATCATTGTTATTGAATTTTTGTCACATTAATGACGTTGTCTGATCTAAAATTAATTTAAATGTGTTTTTGTTCATAATTCAATCTTATTTGTGTGTTTGTTTTCGAATTGAGTTTGTGTGTTGCAATCATTAAGTAATTTCAGTATAAAAACTAAGAAATTTATGTTTATTAAAAAACTCTGGTATATTTTTATTTTGAAAAATTCTACATAATTCAAAACTCAGCACAACGATAAGGGGTCCAACCCTTCCTTCTTCAAGGTGAGAGAGAATATTATCTACAACCCAACCAAAAAGCACACAATTTATCCGATTATTCATGTACATTAACTTGCTAATGAAATGTCGCAGTACTAAAATGTTAATCATTCTATAACTACTTGCAACTACTTCTTCTTCTTTTTTATCATCATCATCTTCTTGTTTTTTTCTTATTTATTTTTTTTTTGTTTTATTTTCTCAAATTTTTTCTTGTTTTACTCTCTTAACAAGAATAAAAACAATGAATCTACATTCATTCAACTAAAAGAAAGAAAGAAATAAATAAAGAAAGAAAGAAAAAGGAAAAAAAAAAACAGCATTAAAGAAAACATTTTTGTGCTTTTGTAATAAAGTTTCGGAATAAAAACTAAGAAATTTATGTGTATTTGTTAAGAAGTTTCGATATATTTTTATTATGATAAGTTCTGCATGATTCAAAATTTTTCCTCTTCCTCCTCCTCATCTTTTGCTGTTTCTTCTTTTTCATCATCATCTTTTTTTTTTCTTATTCATTTTTTTCTTCTTATTTTATCTTCTCAAGTTTTTTTCCTGATTTACTCTCTTAATAAGAACAAAAATAAAAACAAAAAATCAAACAAAGAAGAAAAGAAGACACATAATGCTGCAAAATTACTAAAAAGAGAATAAACCTATATTCATTCAACTAAAAGAAAGAAAGAAATCAGGAAAAAAAAGAAAAAATAAATACAACATTAAAGAAAATATTTTTGTGCTTTTGTAGCAAAGTTTCAGTGAAAGAACTAAGAAATTTATGTGTATTTATTAATAAATTTTAGTGTATTTTTATTCTGATAAGTTCTGCATAATTCAAAACTCTTCCTCTTCTCCTTCCTCTCCCTCGTATTCTGCTACTTCTTCTTCATCTTCTTCTTCTTATTTCATTTTTTCATAATTCTTCTTGTTTCACTCTCTTAAGAGGAATTAAAAAAAAAAATTAATGTTACAAAATTACTAGGAAGAAAAAGAGAAAAAAAATGCAGCAATAACAGTAGCAATAAAAGAACAACGGTGGAGAGAAAATAAGCGAACAAAAAGAAGAATCGCGACGAAGAAGGAAGAATGCGAAGAAGAAGGAAGAACGCAAATAAGAAGAAGGAACACGAAGACGAAGAAGGATATGTTTGCGTTAGAATTTATCTTATTTAGTTTTTATGTTAAATAAAATAAAATAATCGAAAAAAAAAATTTTTCCATTACCTTGAAGTGTGGACATTCATAAAATAGTTTATTAGAGTTTAGCTCTGTCGAGAAAATAAATAAAATTGCATATGCCTCACAATGGCATTGTGGAGCAAAAAATATTTTCTTCTTCCTTCTTGTAAGAATCAGAATAACCACATTAATAAAATAATAATTTAATTGTTCATAATAGGTTTGGAAATTTGGAAATAATAATTAGAAAATATAAAGGTGAAATTTTAATTCAATAGATTTTTCTAAGTGAAAAAATGTATCTTTTGCAAAAAAATTTGTAAAAATACGTACCGGTACTTGAGCTGGTAATACCGGCTCTAATCTGTCTGGTACTGTGTATTGAGAAAAATAATATTTTAAAAATTGAATTTATTGATTTGAAAAGACAAAAATAATTTAGAATTGAAAATGGGACGCTATTCTTAAAGGTTTTGGCCCAAAGCTGAGCTAAACAGACCTAAAATGCTAATGGGTTGGACCAGACTCAAGTTGGGTCAAAGCCCAACATATATATGTGTTTGTTAAGAGGAATTTAGCCTCATTTTTTAAAAAAGATAGAGTGGGGGGCGCTAGTAAGGAGAGAGAATAGAAGGGTTTGGGGTTTCACTATTCACCCCAACATTATTTTGATCATATCTTAAGTTACGATGTTTTGATTTACGTGTCATTTATGGCCACTCGAAACTCTCGCCAAACTCTTTGATTCTATTCAAATAAAGTGGTAAGATTTTCGAAATCCATGCTTCAGTTTCCATCCCTAACAATTTTGCGTTTTTAAGTTTGGTTTTTTAGTAGATTTTGTGATTTTTGTTTAGGGGTGATCTATTATTAGAATATTGTTGGATTTTTTTTTCTAATATTGTTGGATAAGGTAAGTCTCTTTAAACTCTTGTGGTTTGATATTTTGGTTAGCCATAGTGTTGTTTTGGTAATATTATATGATGTTAGATTGAGATTTGGTGTTTGTTAGAGTTGTTTTGGCTACTTGGAGCTTTGAGATTGAGTTGGAAGTTTTCGGATTAAGCTTGGTGGCCTTGTTTCGGTGTACTGAGCGTGTTGAGAATCGGCTAAGGTATGGTTTCAGTTTTCTTTAGGTAATATGTAATGTTTCGTGAAATTTAGGCTAGTTGCCCTAAGATAGGTTGAAATTGTATGTATTGGGTGATTGAATGTGTGTATATGTATTATGTATGGTGGAGTTGTTTTGAAGGTTGGATATGAGTATGTGTGGGAAGGTGACGATAAAAGATGTTGTTGATGATGGCTGATGATTATGATGTTTTTGATGTTTGATGATGATTAATGATGTTGTTGATAGTAAATGATGGGAATTATGAGAATTGATAATGACAAGTTGATGAACAATGCTTGGGTTTTGAATGGTATAAATGTGATGGATTCATGCTTGGGTTGAGAAGTATTGACATTGGTAATTTATGAGTAGGAAATGTGAAAAAGTTGATTGTTTAGAAAAATTTATGAATAATGGTATGAGTTATGTAGAGTTGAGAAATAGAGATGGACTTTTGGGTGTTTAGTATTGTTTGGGTTGTGAGTAAATTGGTTTGGTTTGAAGGATTTAGTATTTTGAGGATTTGGTAAAATTTGGTAAAATCTTGTTTATGATTAATTTCGGTGGGCTATAACTTGGCCCTCAGAGCTTGGATTCGAATGAACTATAACTTAAATTAAAGATAATTAAGCGAGCTTTAAAACGGTATAAATATTATTGAATTTGAAATTTTGTAGAGAAAGTTATTGATGTTGGAAATTAAGGTAAAAAATTTGATTTCTGTGAAATTGCAGAAAATTTGAAAATCTGTCATGTGTGCCCACGCACAAAACAGAGCGCGTGTTACTACTCGTGCGTACGTACGAGGGGATGTGCGTACGCATAAGCCGGGAAGAACCTTCTGTTGAGTGTGTACGCACAACACTCTATGTGTACGCACAAGCCCTAATTTTCACCTAAAATTCTGTTTTTAACTGTTTTACCTCCCCTACAAGTTTGTAAACTTCTATAACACTTATTTAAGACCTCTTAGCTATTATTTAGACTTTGAATCAAGGGAGAACACAATAAATGAATTGAAAAGAATAATTGTTACGAGTTTAGAGCCGATGACTTAGGTTTTAGAAGGTTGTGGATGAAATAAGTGTATGGTGAGCTGTGAGGTATTTCTTTGAGGAGATTTTGAGAAAATGAGAATGATTATGATGAGTTTGAGAACTGATGATACTTATGATGAGTTGGAAACTTGGAAAGGAATAATGAAACTTGTTAGATGTTGATAGTGTGTGAGGCACTATATCCTTAGAACGATAGTGTGCAGGGCACTATATTCCTGTGATAAATTATGATGTGAGGGCTGGGGTGGTGTCCCGCTCTCATAACCTTCTCTGCTGCAAAAGTGTGTTCAGGCACTATATTCTTGGAATGAGCATGCAAGTGTATCAGGCACTATATTCTTGTAACGATAGTGTGCCGGACACTATATCCCTGGAATAATAATGTGCAGGGCACTATATCCTTGACGTGGCATGAAGGCTACATCTAAAAGGATGTGTCGGGTTGGCATTTATGGACTGACAAATGATATCATGAGCTAATAGGATAGACTAACAGACATTCATCATGTGCATCTTTTCTTTGCTTGTTTGCTTTGGATAACTTCTATTGTGCCTAATTGATTCACATGTCTATTTGTTATCTGTTTTACTTGTTGTATATGTAAACTACTTGTACTTTACTTGTTTGTATTACCTGTGTTTTCTACCGAAATTGAGGAGGCTTGGTAGGCGGTGGCGATAGGATCGCATGGAGGTTAGACTGGCAAAAGCTGTGGGACATCAATGTTATGTTAGTTAGAAATCCCTTAAACTAGATTACCCTGTTTATGATTTAAGTTAATTATTTATTTTTAAGCTTGAATATCTGTATCGATGTGAAATTCTAGGATTGCCTATGGCGTCCCAGAACCTTATATTTTATCTATTGGGCACTGTTATCATACTGAGAACCTTCAGTTCTCGTACCATATATTGTTGTTGTTTTTCAGATGCAGGTCACAACCCACCTCGGTGAGTTTGCGGACATGGTGACAGAGCGGATGATGGTTTATCTTCTATTTTATTCTGCTTTATTTTGGTTATAGTTATTCTCTCATCTTTTGCATATATATGACTTTGTTGCCAGAGACTTTATTTTTGAGAAATTTGAGAGATAGGTTGTTACTGTTTAAACTTCAAAATTCCGTTGTATTCAGTTTGACTACCCGACCTAAACTCCGCAGGTTGTGACTAGTCCTCTTTTGTGTGTGTATATATATACATATACATATTATGTCTTATTCTTTTCGTGCCAACTCGTTTAGTTATTGTGTGTGAACGCTTCGCTCTTCGTAATTCCGCCTTATGCGGCTTTGAACTTTTATTTCTTCATCAGACTTCTAGTATTATTACTTCTTTCTCTCTCTCTCTCTCTCTCTCTCTATATATATATATATATATATATATATATATTATTGTATGAGATTTAGAATTGTCGTGGCACTCCATTATCCTTCACTTTACAGCTAGAGGTAAGACTTAGAGTGATAGAGTGTTACACTTTTCGCACCAACGTTACCTGCAGAACACACTGTTACACTTCTGCCTTCTTTATTAACACCTTCTCTCCCACTCTCGCGAATCAATGTCGACACACATTCCCTGCTGCTGCTCATGGCATGTTAGGGTTCGAATTGGGACACAATGGCCTCAACGACCACAATGGCAATTGAAAGGTTTCCCTCCACTGCAAACGACGTCGTTTTTAACGACGTGGATGTAGACTGTTTAGCCCTAGTCCATTTCACATTGTCCAACTAAGCACTTAACAAACACGTCATACAACTAACATGCCAGGTCAGAGTGCCATTGTGACTGTCAACGTTTTTCGTCGAGACTTGACGGAAAAATGTCCACAAGGATCGCGTTCTGTCACAGAAGTAAGGGACAGGGGTCGAAGTGAATCGTTTTTATTTTGAGGAAAGTTGTCATTTTAGAAAATAGAAAGGAATTAGATTGGTAGTTCCATTTTTTAATGAGTTATGTGTACTTTCTACCCTTTCGTCATCTAAATAACTTTTTTAATAGTGGCAGGTGGCACTTTATTTGCCATGGTGGCTTTGTGCATTATGTGATTTGGATTTAACAAATAAAAATAAATAAAAAATTACAAGATTAAAGTAAAATCTTTCTAAAACTTCTTCGCGTTAGTTCATATTAGGGATTTGTAAATTCTAATATATCAAAATGTTACAATCTCAACGAAAAAAGAATATATCCCAAATTTGTGCGAGTGTTTGTGGTGATTCTTCTTTTGTTCGAAGAATAGGAAGAAAAAGTTCGACTACAATAACATCAAGTGTCTACATAGACTTGACACAGTGGTGTTTGAATCTGCGATAGAATAGAATCCAAAGAAATTGTTTTTTGGTTGTTGGTTATGAAAAATATGTGATTTCTTGTTTTTTCTATGATAATAAATGCTATGCAAGTTACTTGAAATGGCTGAAATTGTTCTCGAATCCATAAATACAAAAGGTTGAATTGAAAATACAAAAATTATTCATGAATGCAGAAAGTTAAATGCACATAACCACAATGACAAATAAAATAGGAGCCAATAAAATATCATATAGCAACTACTATGGCTGAAAAAATTATTCAAGTGACATAAAAATAGAAATGACTAACGATACTTAATATTGATATATACACATAACATATTAAAAATTAGAGTATATACCTATTTTGGTCCTCAAAGAATTTTAGACTGGACATTTTAGTCTCCAACTAAAATTAATTACTCGATTGGTCCCTAACAATTAACTCCGTCAGTCACTTAGGTCCTTTACTCCGTTAATTTTAACGGAAGACAAAATAGTCCCTAACAATTTTAACAGGGGACAAAATGGTCCTTGATCTCCTCTGTTCGGAAACAACACTATTCTCTACCAATTTTCATCACATCTCGTATAACACTAACAGTCTAACACTGTAACTTCAAACTACACAATGCACACTCTATAAACTTAATGTTCACAAGAAAAAAACCCTCCACAGGTTGAGTTGATGATGTGGTTTGTAATTTTAGAAAGATTGAATACTAGAGATAGATTATGTAAGTTTAAGATTGTACCAGAAGCAAAATCCTTTTGTGTCTTATGTAAGGAGTAATTGATGTACTTATGAGTGCAAATATCAAGTTTAAGGTGAATAAGAAGACATATATGAAGTTGATCTTTGATGCATGATTTACTGATCTATGAAAAAGGCTAATAATTCTGCATAGTAAAAGTTGGAAGGAAAATGATCATGATTTAATGTTGTATAACTGATCGGGTTCATCTTAAAGTGTCTTTGGAAAAGCTAAAATCATTATATTCTTTTGCTCCCTGTTTGCTATTTTATGCTATTTTTTATGTTTTCTTTGTAGTTATTACTCTGCTTTCGTTACTGATTTTTGGAACTACTTCCACTTTGTTTGGAATTGGGTGGAGATGTAATTATCTAAAAAAAAGAAAAAAAATCCTCAGCTTGTTCTCAACCAATTCATACTCAGGAAACTAATGCCTATGTCTCTCAACTAGTTGTCGTCTTCGATGGATCCCATGAATCCAGATAGCAAGTCATTTGTTAAGACTCCAGAAAAGAAGGAATGAAGCACTCGGTGTCTATTTCAAATGAGAATTTGCATATGATGTCGAAGGAGAATCTTCTCATGATGTCCTAATGTCCAATAATCTATATTGCTTGCCGGAGAGTGGAGAAAGGCGTACCCTTGAAGTAGTTGTGGAACTTGGTCTTGAGAATGTTGTGGACATTGTCGGGGTTGGAGGTGATGTTATCAAAGACGTGGAAGTGGATGCTTTTGGTGGGTGAAGTGCAGAGGAGGTGGATGTACCAGTCACAAAGATTTAGGAAGTGTGAGGTCCATGACATGTTGAGGTAGGTGCAACACGTGTGACAATTACACTATGGCTTAATCTTGAAGTTAAAGAGGAGGAAGGAAAAGATGGAAAAGAAGACTGTGAAGGTGAAGAAGGAGAGTATGAATGTTAGGGTTATGCGAGATATGATAAAAATTGGGGAAAAATAGTGTTGTTTTCGAATAAAAGGGTCAGTGATCATTTTGTCCTTTGTTAGAGTTGTCAGGGATCATTTTGTCTAATGTTAGAGTTTTCAGGGATCATTTTGTCTTCCGTTAGAGTTGACGGAGCCAAGAACCTAAGTGACTGACGAAATTAATTGTTAGGGACCAATCGAATAATTAATTTTAGTTAGAGACTAAAATGTCTGATTTAAAATTCTTTGAGAAACAAAATTGGTATATACTCTAAAAATTAAGCTGTACATTTATCCACAGTGAAAATTCAGATATACTTTTCTCTATTTTTCCTTAATATACTTAACATAATATTTACTATTAGCTATTTTCTTGATATAAATACATAATTTGGTTCAAGTCAAACTGATTTGGTTTTCTTTTCCGGTCTGGTCGTCAATAGTCTGATGGTCACAACTCACAAGTGTCAATTGAATTTGAAAATCGTCCACCTCACCATCTCGCCGCTCTCAAACATTATTTCCTCGCGGGAAAGCTCTATAGCCTATACAGTATACCCCATTCCAGTATTCCACTGTTACAACCCTCAACACATTCATTTTCCTCACCGCCAAAACCCCAACTGCTCCTCCACGCGCCGAAAAATGGGCGCGCGCACCGTCACGGTGCTGAACGTGGCGGAGAAGCCGTCGGTGGCGCGGTCCGTCTCCACCATCTTGTCACGGAATCAGGGCATTCGAATGAGGGAAGGTCGGTCCCGCTACAACAAGATCTTCGAGTTTTCTTACTCCATTCGCGGCCAACCCTGCCACATGCTCTTCACCTCCGTCACCGGCCACCTCATGGAGCTCGAGTTCGACGAACGCTTTCGCAAGTGGCACTCCTGCGACCCCGCCGATCTCTACCACGCTCCTGTCCGAAAATTCGTTCCTGAGGTCCAATCTCTCTCTCTGATTTTCTGCGAGATTAGTTCACAATGTACTATATAGAGTATAAAAATTGAATATAAAGAATTTTAGACATGTTTTCATGTGAGTTTAGCGGAACATGTATACATGAACATAGTTAGTGAATAAGCACTGTTTATCTTGTTGACCTTCTTCTTCTTGTTAATTCAATCTTCCTCTCACTCTTTCTTTGTTTTACAATTTTCATGGAGATTAGTTCATACTTCATGCTGTAGAGCACAGAGGGAGGCAAAAATGAAAAAATAAAAAATAAAGAAGGACTCTATGAGTTTCAGAAATGTTTGATCTCTGTGATTTGACTGAGTTTACAGAATATGCTTAGAGTGAGTTGTACAGTAACAAATAACTATGCTCGGTAGAAATGAGGAATTATGCCACGATAGAAAACCTAACATGTAAGGATCACCTAGAATCTCTGTGTGGACTTTCCAAATATTTTGTGACCTTTGTTCATATAGTCGAAAGAAAATGAACAGAATGAATTTGAAGAATGTTTCATCCAGTTAATGTTACTGAGTTTATATACATCTGGTTATAGATTGTCAAAACTAGAAGTTAGTTAGTTACAACCTGCAACAAATACTAATCTAACTTACTAGGAGTTAGTTAGTTACAGCCTTATTTTCTTCATGCTTTTCCTGGAGGTCTGCCTTTCAATTTCTATTTATTTTGAGGCAATATGAATTATGTTTTTTTATGAGAACATTCACTTGAATAAGCTAATTTGTTTGTTATATATTAGGAATGATTTTTTTTTTCAATGAAATTTTTTTTCGTTGCCATCTGCTTTTCTGTTTAGGACAAGAAGGATATCAAGAGGACGCTGGAGGAGGAAGCCAGGAGGTGTCAGTGGCTTGTTCTGTGGCTTGACTGTGATAGAGAGGGTGAAAACATTGCATTTGAGGTGGTTGATGTTTGCACCATGGCAAACCAGAATCTTACTATAAAGAGGGCTCGATTTTCTGCGTTGATTGATAGGTTTGAATGTTTAATGTTGTGATGGTTGTATATTGTGGTTATTATGATCAATTTTTATTGGTCTTGTTGACTTTTGGCCTGCAAAATCAGGGAAATTCATCAGGCAGTACAGAATCTGGTTGAGCCAAATAAGTGGTTTGCAGATGCTGTGGATGCTAGGCAAGTAAGTTTAATTTTTCTAACTTAGAGCCTGTAGCTGATCTTTTGTGGTTGAAAATGTCTGTTTAATTGTTGCAACTGAAAAAAGAAATTGATATCAGTAATTCTTATTTACTAACTAGTACAAATATATAATGATGCTATGACTTTGTAGGGGGTGATTGATGGTTATTTACATTTTTGCAGGAAATTGATCTTCGTATTGGTGCTTCTTTCACCAGATTCCAGACCATGTTAATGAAAGATGCTTTTATAATTGACACTGCTTCTGGTGACAGAAATCTTGTCTTAAGTTATGGCCCTTGCCAGGTGTGCTTTTGTTTTTCGAAAACATGACGTGTCAAAACTGCTGACATTTACATATGCTTTCAGAGGTTTAGAAGTCATATGATGATTTTCCTTTTTACCTTGATTTTGTACTACAGTTTCCTACACTTGGATTTGTTGTAGAAAGATATTGGGAGATACAAGCACATGAGCCAGAAGAGTTTTGGACAATCAATTGTTCTCATAGATCAGAAGAAGGTCTTGCTAATTTCAACTGGATGTAAGATACAAGGCCTTTGATGCATTTACAATTCTTGTTGAGTTTTAACAGCTGCAAGCTTAGGATATACTCTGAAATTGGCAGGCGGGGTCATTTGTTTGATTATACTTGTGCAGTAGTAATATACGAGATGTGCATTGAGGAACCAACTGCAACTGTGAGTCTTAATTGATCAGGCAATTCTCAGTATTTTTTTATTTTATTTTATTTTAAATTTATTATACTTGTTCTGATGTTCACATTACTTCTCAGGTCACAGATGTTAAACAACAAGAGAAATTGAAGTATCCTCCTCATCCTCTGAATACCATTGAGCTTGAGAAACGTGCTTCACGATATTTTCGAATGAGTTCTGAGCACACGATGAAGGTGAGTATATGTTGGGAAACCATTGCTCCTGTGTTTTGTAATGACATGCTGTAGAACTAACTGTATTTGAAAACAAAAAATGCATTTCTTGAGGATGGAATGATGTCCGCCGGTATTCCTAAATGCTTTTTTGTTTGCTATTTACAGTTTCATGTATTTCCAATTACCAAACTGATCATTGTGGTGAATGAATTCATTTAGACAACTCTTCTCATGCCTTGTGTATTAGTCAGTGAACCTATATGCAGACATATTTTCTTAGTGACATAATAATATGATTCATATTTCATACATTGATAATAGCTATATATACGTTTCTTGTTTTCTATACACAATTTGAATTTGTTTTTCTGTCGTCCAATTCTATCTTTCTTCTGTTTTGCATAGTTTTTATGGGGATTGGTGTCCTTATTTAAAACTTTCACTTTATTATACAGGTGGCAGAAGAGCTTTACCAAGCTGGTTTCATCAGTTATCCTCGTACAGAAACTGATAGTTTTTCTTCAAGGACTGATTTGCATGTGGGTACTTGTCTTTATGTGTAAGCATAAAAATTATTACAGCTGTAGCCGTCCTACAGTTTGGGAAGGGGAATCCATCCCTATTTTTCTGACCATAGGGAGAACATGCTATTCTGCATTATCTTGTATAATTGTGTGCACATTTCGGTGTGTTATTAATTCAAAAAAAAGAGAGAAGTCAAAGTAAGTGTCTTTTATCTGGCAATGTTAATGTTATGATGTAGGAAAAACAAAGCTAACAGTGTTTACGACCTTGATTGTTACAGTCAGAGAACTCATAACAGTTTCAGCATAATGTGCTTACATGTCTGCACATTTTAAAGCGTATGCATTGTTTTATAAATGGGAGCTACTTCTCTTTTCCAGTATATTTTATTATATTGTTTTAGTTTAGAAGATCTGACTTCGGATGACATTGTGCTTCATTGTTACTCTTATTAAGTTTTCATGCATCTGTAATACTCAACTTGTACTGATCCAAAAATATTTCACATCCTTCATCACCCTCTCCCCTAGTGGCCTTACAACCCACAAAAAGAAAGGCGTGATAGGAAGTGGTTTGGGTTGGTTTATATTAGGAAAAGGAAGAATGCCCACAGCCCTGCCCAGGGAGACACAGCTAAATTCAGTTGAGTTGCTGAATAGGAGTTTAGGTGAGACAAATTAGTTGGACAATTAGTTAAAAGGGAGAATAACCTAGAGAAGCTAGGGTCAGTCTGTTTGTCTTGTCATTTGAAATAGATTTGTGAGAGATCGAGGCCTTCAATTGTACTGACTACTTTCTACGGATTTTCACACATTGTCAAGGTCAAGGATTGCCATTCAATACACATATTTCCTAGAATTCTTCCTGTTACTGATACCAGTTTAAAGTTCAAACAAAGTGACTGGCTTATTATTCTTTTCTTTTCCTTTTTTTTCTTTTTAATTCTAGACAATTGTGCAAGAACAACAAGCGCATCCTGAATGGGGAACATATGCACAACGGTTGTTGGACCCTGAGACAGGACTTTGGAGAAATCCTCGTGGTGGTGGACATGATGACAAGGCCCATCCTCCCATTCACCCTACAAAGTTTTCTAGTGGAGAATCCAATTGGAGCCAAGACCACCATGTCAGACTCAGACATGATTTCTGACCCCGCTCTTTTTAACTAAAATCTCAAGATTTTGATTTAATCTTCATACTGATATTCTTTTTCACAAATCACTGCAGAAATTGTATGAGCTGGTTGTTCGCCACTTCTTGGCTTGTGTCTCAAAGCCTGCTGTAGGGGCTGAAACCACAGTTGAAATTGATATTGCTGGTGAACTTTTTCATGCATCTGGAAGGGTGGTTCTAGAGGTGAGGTCCCCTCTTTCTATGTGTGTGAGTGTGTATATATATATATATATTATTTGGTCTGATTTGGTTGATTCACTGATTTAATATTCATGATTGTTATTTAAGACACATTAATCTGTTATGTTAACCAACATTGTTTTCAGTAAGATGTTCAGAGAAGGAAATGGAACTAAAGAGATTAATGGATCACAAGTTAAAACCAAGATTGATTTTCATAGAAATAGATAGAAAAACCAGAAATTGGGATATTATGGTATTATTCAGTCCTGTTATCCTGTAGCTGTATTAGTGAATCTGTCAAGTCATGAAGTGGAAACTGTGTATGAAATGCAGAAAATAAGCAGGGGCCATAGCAGTCCCACTTTGCCAAGACAAATCCCGAATGATACCGTAATCTCCTTGCAGCCCACCTCCCATACAATAAATCCCCCTTCTCTAACAAACCCACATACACACTCTTTGCCTTAGCAACCTTTCATAATTGTCCGTTCATCACTTAGTTAGGATTCACCACATTGGTGCTTTTATTCCCTATACTGCCCCGCTAGCTTTTTCTCTTATAAACCTTAAGCCCTACACAGACTTTATCCCTGATAGATATGCTAATATGTGGGGTCTCTTGTATTTGTAGTGTTGTATCCCCAAATTCTTACAATCATATCCTTGCCAATTTCTTCTAGTGTTCTTAGGCAGCGTTTGGTTAGGCAAACAAGACAGAAATATAGGGATAGAGATACAAAGACTGTTTAGAATCAAAGACAAGGGCAAGACTACGCGTTGTAGGACAAAAAATGTGTATTTTCATGTACTTCTTTGAAGTGAGGAAGAAATTTTTGTATCGTTTCTGTCTGCCTATCTCTATTTGTGTCTTGTCTCTGGAACCAAACCCTACCGCGGAGAACAGATGGGAGAAGGTCAGAAGAGTATCAAGTCAAGAGGGTGGATTAGATGGGAGATAGCCCAGTGGCTAGGGCTAGATATCCCCCCGAAAAACTTTGCAAGAAATTATCTAGAGATGTAAGTATAATTTGGCTGAGCACAGACATGATCTATGATAGGAGCTAGGACATAATGTTGTTGCTTGATCCATGTGGCTAATCCCACTTTCCACTCGCCCCAAAAAATAGAAGTCTCACGTGATTGCAATTATTATTAGTTTACGATTAATGATTTCCTCGATATTTAAAATTGTCTACCTATCACGATTCCATTTCCTCACAAGCTTTAAAGTTTTGTACAAAAGTTCAATGTAATTTGAAATAAAACAGCATAAATATCCTTCTCCCCTTTGAAGAATAGAAGCGACTGTATTGCAGTCCAATCAGCAAAAATAATGGTGCAGATTGTCAGTGCAAAGTTGATAAAATTGTAAAGCTAGAACCAGCTAACTCCACCTTGATCTTAATCCTTTTGTCTCAACTCTGTGGAACTGGGTAACCAACTTGGGTTGGTCTAGTAGTTAGCTCACTAGTCTGCTTAAGCAAGTGTCGAGAGTTCGAATCTTGCCTTGTGCATGCAGCAAACCCTTAAATGGAGTTCCGATCCGCGACGGATTAATTCTTGATCTGCCGAGTCAGGAGATGCCGTGGGAAACCCAAAAAAAAAAACACTGTGGAGCTGGGTTTTGCTCTTCATTTTCAGTTTAACACTGTATCAATTAGTAAAAGTTTCTTTACAAACAATTACTGGAACTGCTGACTCAATGCAGTCTTTATTGTTCAATACTCTTTGCAATTTATTATTATTATTATTATTATTTTGGTAGTGGTAGATAAGATCAGACTACCATTTTTTGTCTTCCTTTTTTGCCACTTTGAACCTATATAATTATGACTTATTGACTTAAGCACTGAAGTACTTAAGGAATCAACACACATAGTACTTGTTGTAACGTGTATGAATTTTCTTGCTTGTTGATTGTCTACCAATCATCTTCTAATTAACATTTGGCAAAAGCTAGCAATACTCTAATTATATGTTATTGTTCGGTCTTAACATGATCAGAGAAACTACTTGGATGTTTATCGCTATGAATCTTGGGGTGGAACAATGCTACCAACATATACTGTTGGTCAACAGGTTTGCTTTAAATTATAGCTTTCACCTTACATACAGCATTTTTTTAATTTCTTTTGCATTTCTCTTCATTTTATATTTGGGCAGTCACCGTTTCCCCCACAAGCTGTTCATTGTCCTGTTAGATTCCTAATGGAACTTACACAGAAGATAAATCTTACTATCATTGATTTGATATTGTTACTAATATAGTAATATTCTTGTATATGTACCACTGTTGCATTTTGTCTTATTCATGGCTGAATTTTGTGAAGTTTGACAACTGTCTTCCTTCATGATGAAAATGAGGAGAAAATTATCCAAACGGGGAACATTTCATGTGGTAAAATAGTTTCCTTGTGTTGATTTTAATGTGCAATGAGATAATGTCTGGAAGTGTGGTTGCATTTTTTTTCTTTATTATTGCCTTTTTCCCAATCGTCGAGTCAAGGAGGCGTGTTTGGCTCTTAAAATTTAACCACATTTAATACTTGCCTCTTATTAATAATAAAGTAAGGCTATAAAAGAAAAGCCTGTCATCATGAAGCACATTATCATTATAATTAGGCAAAACCTGCTCAGAGTTATACCCACTTACATGGATAAGATTCACTTGAAAGTTGAAACAATTCCCTGATTTGGAGAGTGAGAGGGTGGGGATTCAGAGCCTATGCATCTTGCGTTCCAATTTATAAACAAGATCTTAGATACTTCTCCAAATATTGTTATTATCGTTGTATTTTAAATTTTAATTGTATACAACTTGAATCTGAATGCTATTACAGTTCGTTCCAACAACATTGACCCTTGATTCAGGAGTAACCCGGCCACCACCACTTCTTAGTGAAGCTGATCTTCTTACTTGTATGGACAAGGTGAAATTTTTAGATGATACAGGATGTCATAGACTGAACCCTTTGGTTAACCATACATTTGCTACTTGCCTGTGACATATCTTTAAATATTGACAGTTGTATACGTATTTTTTATTTCTTATTTTATACCAAAAGGAGGGTATTGGTACAGATGCTACTATGCATGATCACATAAAAAAGTTGCTTGATCGATTTTATGCAACTAAGGATGCTAACACTCGTTTCACACCAACTAATCTTGTAAGTCATATTCTTATTCCAAGGAAACATGTATTTTTTCTTCTCATGACTAATCTCCATTTGTTAATACATTTTTCTTGGGTTGTCTTGAGTTATATTTTTCTACTGTTACGGAGAGTTATTTTGTAAGGTTAGCACATCTAGTGAGTTCTAGATATATTTCCCATTCCCTATGTTGGATCATCATTGTATAAATTAAAGCTGGTAACCACTACTGGCATATGTCAAGCTTTTTACCACCTGGCGGTTAGTTGACATTTGAACAGGTGCATTTCTAAGGGAAGGAAGATGACCATGACCACTATATGAAAAATAATCATTACATTTATAAACTTGCAGCTATTAGAATCTGACTTGTGAGCTGCATTAATTTTGACAAAAACCAAATATGCATTTAGATGAATGAGAATAGAGGAACTAAGATATCAAGGAAGTGCTGCTCAAAAGTATTTGGTTCATAACATGAACTCAAGTTGATTGTCTATCTGTTTTAATGATGTTTTCCATTATTCCATAGTTGTGCAACAGAGAGACAGCTAATACTATTAATTTTGCAGATATGGTATTTATATCCTTATGCTCATTTATTTGCATAGAAAGTAAAGTAGATCAATACTACAAAAAGGATAAAAAAGGTTTACCTTGAAGACTTTCACTATGCTGATGCTTGAAAGATATTTTTCTATTAGCTTAGTTGTAGTGTATATGAATCTCATACGTGTACCTGCACTGGCATAAGCATGCAAACCAGAATAATGAAGTAAAACACTTGTATGTATGTATTGATCGTGTGTTTGAATCAATGCAGGGTGAAGCACTTGTTATGGGATATGATGACATGGGGTAAGTAAATTCCCTTTGGTTTATACGTATTGCTAGACTTATATATATAATCTTAGTGTATTCTTTTTTTCAGTTCAGCCGATATTCATCATATGTTCTGAACTCTTAATGATTTGATCTGTTAGTTTGATGCAAGAAATTTATGTAAAAACTTTCAAAGAGGAATTCTCAGTAGAGATATTTCTTAACAATTAACCATTTAAGTGATTATTGATGTTCGAAGAGTGGTTAATAATTAACCCATAAATGGCTTGATCAATCATTTGAATGATTAATTGTTCCCAAATCTTTGATTGTTAATTACTTTTCAACTACCAAGACCCCACTTCTTTTTTCCCCACAAGTACCCGTAAACTTTAATCATCTAGAGGAAATTATTTGTCTTTGCAAAGATGCCTTAAAGATCCTCTAAAATGAGTTGATTTTAATCCTCCCTGGTCTGTTTAAATCTGATCTTTTTCAAGAAATTGGAGATATTATAGTGTCTTTGAATTAAAAGGTTTTGTATAGTGTTGAAGCCTGATTATTGTTATTACATATGTTGAGAATGAGAATTTTAGTAAGAGGGTAAAAGAGAAAATAGAAAGACTATGAATGACTGAAAATATATAATGCTTGTTTCTTGGTTCTGAGTTGACATGTAATTTTTCCTGTCAATATACTACCTATCAACTAGCGTGAGAGGTAGCATTTGCAATAAAAACTACTATCAACCCAACACAGATTCTATTGTGCGTTTGTCTTACTCTTCCTTTAAGCTTTCAGGTATAAACTTTGGAAACCATATCTTAGAGCAGCTATGGAACGTGATATGAAATCAGTCAGTGAAGGGACTAAAAGCAAATCTGAAGTTTTGGCAATTAGCTTGCAGCAGATGAAAGCTTGTTTCCTTGATGTAAGCATCTTACTTGTTATTTGTTAACATGGTTTGTTTATTCAGAAGATTTGTTGTCCTATGCAGTTAATCTTAAAATTTAACGTCATTATATTGCATCTTTTAAAATTTAAATTATAAGTTTAATGTGCTATCAATTTTCATGATGAGGTGGCTGACATTTATGTGCAATATATCATGAAGCAACTGTAGTTCATTCAGATAGGTTTCTTGTCTTTTTATAATTACATGTGAAGGTTAATACTAATTGTTTGCTCATGTATTCATGAATTCATTTCTGCTTCAAGAATCAAGATATCTTTCCACTTCTATGAATATCAATTCTGCTTTTATTTGTGTTGGGGGACTGAATCAATGTTTTCTTGTTATTTTGTTATATATGTCATTCATTACAAGCAACAATAGACTCAATGACAATAAAAAAGGCTGGTGAGAAGCTTTTTGTAAAGTGAAAACAACTGATGACCATACCCATTCTGGTCATGTGTTTGGTAATGTTGGAAATTTTCATATTTGAGTCCCCAAGAAACAAATGTCATGCAGGCCAGTTGAGTAGTTCCTTATCTTAACGAAATGATAATGAGAGAACAGCTTAATGCCTTTAGTTTCAAGCTAAATTTGCCAAAATGAGTAAGTGGAACAATGAATTGAACATATGATGGCCATTGAGCAAACCACATTTGTAGATTTGAAATATTGTCAACCACTGAACCTATGAAGTATTTCTGTTCAGTTTATGCATTATAGAAAAATTGTTATTTGTTGTGTATTTGATATGTTTGAACTAATATTAACTCTTATTCCCTTGGATTTCATTTGGCACTGTGTGATGTGCTTTGTTGTCGTGGTTAGGGACCTAGCGTAGTTTGACTTTTCTCTATGGGTCATTCGGTCTTAGCCTCTGGAGGGATTATAAGCTAAATTAAAATTTCTTATGTCATCTTTTGCGTTTCCAACATTTTTTTATGATGAGAATGTGCATACTAAAAATGATTTTTTCTTATTCTAGTATTCACATGAGTAGGTTCTCTGTTCTCCATTAATCTACTTGTTTTGGTTGAATATTATTTTTCCAAATGAGTTAATGTGATTTGGAAATTGTGATATTCATCTGCTGATAACTTTTAAATATTTGTAGGCCAGAGTGAATAAACTGAAGCTTTTAGAGGCCATGGAGATATTTTTCCAGAGGTTATTTTCTTCCACACCTTCACCCTCAAGGACTCCTTATAGAAAAGTACAAAACACTTACATATATTCAACTACTCTTGCAGAACTAACAGGGCTGGTGGTGATGAGCTGCATGCAACAGGTGAAGTTGTTCGGCAATGTGGACTTTGCCAAGAATCAGATATGGTGCTAAGGAAAAATCGAGTATGATAGTCATATCCCAAACAAACTTTTAGAGATGTTGTAGTACTTTTCTATTCATTTATTTTGACTTTGTTACATATTTGGGACAAAGATAAACGGCTTAATTATGTGGCATTCATGCTGGATCATGTGATAGCTAAAGAACATTGTGGACATGTACTAGAGTCAATGTAGTTGTGGAAGATAAGTTGTAATGCAGTTTGGACTTATGGTTGACTTTTGGAGAATGAAACAGCAAAAGAAAAGACGAAGTCAGGATTTTCTGGGTGGTTCATAAAAATTTGATAGATAGGTTAATCTTGTTAAATTGCGGGTATATATTTTGCTCATTTATACTTGCTGTTGCTGATTTTCTGTTTGAGGTATATGAGGGCATTCTTAATCATGAACTCAGAATCATAACATAGTCATTCTGTTGTGTAGTTTAGATTTTCGTGATGAATATTGGACTGATTTACTGATCAAGTTTTTCTATTTTAATTTACCAGGATGGCAATTTTATGGTTGGATGTCTGGGTTACCCTCAGGTTAGATCTCTTGATTTTTCAGTTCCTTGTTATAAAGATTTTGCAGCTTATCTACTGTTGGCATTGCCAGTAACTCGATATATCATGGTTTCTCTGCATCCCTGATAAAATAAGAATCCTGAATCTGAACAAAGCATTTTCCAACTAAGTAGATTTGGCTACATGGATCTAAAGGCGTCATTATGTCGTGTCTATGCATTGGGATGCGACAAAGTTTTATGTTGGCTGCACAGGCTTAATACAACCCTACATGGATCCAAAGACGGCATTGCATTGTGGCCATGCATAGGAATGCGACAAGGTTTTACATGGATTGTCGCAAACCTAACACAACCCTCATTTTTTTTTTGGACCTTGGGACCGGCCTATGTAAACATAGGCCGAGAGAAAAAATGAATAAGATAACTATTCATCCTTAGCAGTGACAATAACATTGGAAAAGACTAAACTGAGAGAGAAAAAAAAAAACAAAAAGGGGTTTGGGGGAATAAGGGTGTCAGGGTAATCCAGGTTCCTGACCCCAATGAGGGGTCTCCCTTAAAGAATGGAGGCCAGTACCAAAGATGAACCCATAATAGTGCTAAGGATAACTGCACAGCCCTGAAAATATGAGCATTCTATCAAATCATACGCACCAATTAACTCTTAAAACAGCATATTGTGATGAAGTGCTGCTCTCCTTTCTCTTTCCAAATCTGCTAATGTGTTCCTGTGCTTGTATTTGGTTTGCCATGATCTCTGAATTCTTATAAACTGTAGATTATGTTGCCAAGAGGGAAGCTAATCACTTAGGGTGTGTTCACGAGTTTGGTTTTCAATGGGAGGGAAAGGCTTTAAAGGGTTAAACCTTGTTCACAAGTTTTATTATTTGGAAGGAGAGGAATTTGGAGGTTTTTATTAGCCCTCCAAACTCCATTTTCCAGTTCTTCATGATTATGGGGTTTTATGAGGTTTAAATTTAAATTAATTTTTATTCCTAATAAATTATTGTATTACCATTTATTACCATTTACTTTTTTATACGAAATATTTAAGTAAAAGATAACATTGTAAAAGCATATAGTAAGTCATCTGAACCCTCCTTTGTATTTTTTTGAGACTTGTGAACAAGTGAAGGATGATTGTAACTCTTCCCCAACAAGTTACAAAATCTTTTACTCTCCCTACCATTTCCCCCTCATTTAACGATTTTCATAACTAATTAAATGCCAAGGTGCAATAACCTATCAGAACTTCACTTAGTTTAAGGTTTCTTTTATTTGAGGCCTTTAAATCATAGTTCTCTTTGATGCCTCAACTGTTAATATATTTTATTTTTATAGGCAGTCAAGTAATTATTCTGTTATGTAACTAAGTTTTGTCTCTTATGTGGGAGTTTAGCTTATCCTGGACCAGTATTAGAAGCAGATGTTACTGCCAATGCTTGCAACACCTGCACCCCTGGTTTGTTACTCAACAATTAGTATTATGATTTCAGTACCTTCTTTCAGAGAAACAAAAAATGCGTCGTTGGACTTCATGCTAATGTGTGATTCTTTTATTTTTACCTCTCCCTTTTTCATGGGCACTTGCCAATCTGTGCACCATGGTCTTACAGACAATTAGTATTCTTTTAAATCTTTTATGCATAATGATAAATCATGGCAAATCCAATAACAGTAATAACAACATAGTATTATTACATAGATAGTGAATATCTAAATCTTAATGATTTTGCTTAGTTTTATTTTTTTCTAGTCTCTATCTACTTTTAAGATTCTGTACCCTATTTGGATCCTCAAATATTAGGAACAATCTTATCCTCTTTATTCTTTAGTTGTTTCCAGGCTTCTATTCTTGATTGTGTTTTATTGGGGTGCAACACTTGTATATTTGTGGACGGAATCTGGTTAGATATTCTTTTGGTTTTCTGTTTTAGAGATCTTGGTTTTGGCTAGTTTCATTTTATTTCATTTGTTGTATAAAACATTATAGGTCCAGTTTACCTGATTAAATTCAAGTTTCGGCGGCTGGAAATACCACCAAACTACAGTGCGGACCATTTGGGTAGGTGCTTCTTCTTTCCATGATGATATGTGTTTCCGTTCCAACATGCCTTTCTCTAATCATTTTGGGTAGCTAGCCATGTACCTTTGCTGTTTTTGAAAAAAGAAAAAGAGTTACATTTGGTAACAACGTTTCTTGCAGTTATGCTGTATCTGTGGGGTCAATTACTTTTGTTTAGAGAAAGTCTAGGTAACCAACAACTCTTCCAGCTAACTTTTTGATAAACCAGTCAACTTTGTAACAAAAAGAAACATTTAAAATTATTGCAAAACATCCAAAATCATTGAAAAAAAAAAATCACCCAAAACCTAACAAAAACAAACATTCAAAATCATTGAAAAAGAACATTCGGATCTGCGAGAAGCTACAGCTGGAGGAAAGAACAGCGTATTCGACGGCGAGGGGTGTTTTTTGCGCTGTGGTAGTGGCATTGTTCTGTCAATGAATGGCGACGCTAGGCGAGGAACGGTGATGTTGGACGAGGAATGGAAGAAACATCCAAACTTAACAAAAAGAAACATTCAAAATCATTGAAAAAAAAACATCTAAAATAAAAAAGAAACATCCAAAACTTAAGGGGGAAAAAAAAATCTAAAACCTAATAAAAAAACATTCAAAACATAACAATATTGCTAACAACAACGCTTTGATGGAGGCCATTGCAGTGACATTCTTCTGGTGCGATGTGGCAAATGACGTAGACTTCCAACAAGGCAGCGAATAGCGACGGCGGAGGACCGATTGTAGTGCGGTGACAGAGGTAGCCATGCGGAGAAGAAGCCGTGAGAGGAAAGGGAAGGGTGAGGGTTTCAGTTCTTTTTTACTGTGAGAGAGAGTGAAAGTGAGTTTTGAGGTAATAGTTAGCTGTAGTTAGCCGGTACCGTAGTTGTTTACTTAGCATGATTGAAAAAGTCTAGGTAACCAACATCCTC
>NC_029792.2:125949038-125949744 GCF_000816755.2 Arachis ipaensis | reverse complement strand
GCCAACTATATAACCAAAAAAAAAAAAGAAATAAAAATGTAACAAAAAAAAATTTTCAAAACCTAATTAAAAGAAACATCCAAAACTATTTAAAAAGAACATACAAAACCCAACAAAAAAAAATCCAAAATCATTGAAAAAGAACATCTGGATCTGCGAGAAGCTGCGGCCGGAGGAGGTATGGAATAAATATCCAAAACCTAACAAAAAAAACAGTTAAAATCATTGAAAAAGAACATCCAAAATCTAACAAAAAGAAACATTTAAAATCTAACGAAATGAAACATCTAAAACCTGATAAAAAATATTCAAAACCTAACCAAAAAGAAATCCAACTTAAGGAAAAAAAAATAACAAAAAGATCATCCAGAAACATAAGAAAAAGATGACGATGTCGATCATTGCTAACGGCGACGCTTTGAAGAAAGCAACTACAGTGACGTTTTTCCGGCACGATGTGGCAGACGAGTCATAGTGGACAACACAGAAGTGTTGCCGTTGGGGGAGAAGTCGTGAGAGAGGGAAGGGAAGGGTGAGGGTTTCAATTGTTCCTTTTTAATGTAAGGGAGAGAGTGAAAATGAGTCGAGGTAATAGTGGTTGTGCTTGCTGGTATGCTAGTTGATCTACCTAGCATGATTGTTTTGTTAAACATCTTATTATCTGCCTAAAGAGATGAAAGGAAGAGAAAAGGAAAGAAAGGGAAAG
>NC_029792.2:125948464-125948828 GCF_000816755.2 Arachis ipaensis | reverse complement strand
GTTCTTTTAATCTTTAGCATATTAGCTCACTCTTATGGTATGAACATATTAGTTTATTACTACTCAAACTTCATTTAGTTGAAGAATAATGTTTAATAAATGCATTTGCAATATGATATATGATAGGTTGCATAGGTGGCTGTGATCAGATTCTTGCGGAGTTGACAGAAATATGTGGCACTGGCTCTCGCACAGGTTTGTATGCACATCTATGTTGTTACTAGAAATACTTTTACAAATAGAGATGGATAATAGTCAGTTAAATTGAACAGTACATGACAGTATTTAGTGCAATAATCTCTTGTAGGAGAACCTATGTGTATATTCAAGCCATATTTTTTAAAATTTATTTGATTGATATTTG
>NC_029792.2:125942482-125948439 GCF_000816755.2 Arachis ipaensis | reverse complement strand
ATAGTATTAGGCATTTTTCCGTCGCGTTTCAGAATAATGAGAATATAATACCACTTCATGAATAAACCTTGGAATCCTCTGATTGTACCTTCACTTGTTTCGTAGGAAGAGCTCGTGGACCAGCTGCACAAACCAACAATGCCCGTCAAAGTAACACAAGACAGGTTGTTTGTATGAACTGCCAAGAAACAGGACATTCTTCTAATGATTGTCCTTCACAAAGGAATGCCCGGCATCGTGGAACAAACCAACAAAATGGTAACCTTTCTGGAATTTCAAAATTCCATATCATTTGAGAGTTTCTAGAGAAACACATGTATTTCTTGGATACTTTAGTACTCCCGGTGATAGAACAAGTTGGGATGACAATCATGAAGATGGTGATTGTGTAGTTTGTGACACAAATGTCAATAGTGAGGAATTCGTTATAATCTGGTTTGAATTAAATCTCTAGTACTTAACATGTGATCCAACTTGAAAAGCCCAATCATACAATGACCTTTAGGGTGTCTTAGGATCATAGTTTTAAGTTGACTGATAAACACCGTAATCATCATTTGTTGTTGTTGTCATGTTGCTGTTAAAATTGAAATGTAGTGCAATGAATTTTTATAAGATTTACATAATGCAGGGGAAGCCACTGTTTCATGCAGTTCCTGTGGGATGCCATGTGTTTTGAGAACTGCAAATACAGAAAATAACAGGGGAAGAAAGTTCTACAAATGTCAATCACAGGAGTGTAACTTTTTTGCGTATGTAAACTAGTGATCTTTCATATTACCCTTTTTTTCTTGGTTTAGGCATTCTTGTGATTAACTATTTTAATATGTAGAAAAATATATCTGATAATATAGTTATCATATCTTACCATCACATGTCACACCTGAAAATTCTTTTACGTATAACCTGGCCATCTCTTTCCACTTGTTTGCTTTTCATCCACAAATAGCATTATTCAACATTGATACAATCGAATTAATTATAAACACTGTAATCGGACAATCTAGTTTTTGACCAGGCATTGTCTCTATCAATTATAGATGGATATCAGAACGAGTTTATAGATTATTTGCTTGTTTTTCATTAACCTATTTGTTTATGCAAGTTTTATAACCTGGATTGCAGGTGGGAGGATAGCCTCAACACTGGCACTGGAGGAAGAAATTTTACACGTTCAAGTAGTATTCCACAAGCCAACCGTGGGAGAAATGGTGGCCGTGGATCTCGCGGTAGAGGTAGACACAATGGATCTCATGCTGCTAACACGACTTTTGTGTCAGCCACTGGTGACCCTGTTAGTGGCAGAAGATGCTTTGTGTGTGGTGATCCATCTCACTTTGCTAATGTGTGCCCTATCCGTGGTGGCTAAAGCATGTGCTCAACGATTCAAATCAGCAATATGGAAGGAAAACTAGGTTTGGTATCCATAACCTTTCTGTTTTGCAGGAGTTTGGTTAAGCAATAGTAAGGTAGTTATGTCATATATTTAAGTATGTATTACCAATAATTACTTATACAGGTCCAAAAATGCCGTTATTAACTGTCATTTTTTTCCCACTATTTATTTGGCAAGACTTCCATATTGGTCATCCGAAGAGTTTGTGGGAGTGGGACATCAATATGATCCTTGAAAGAATTATGAAATCAGCTTGGTTCTCTGGAAATTAAAAAACATTTCTAGCAGAAAAGATTATAAGACGTTAGAATTGTCTTGAAATGAGTTTTAACCTTCTGAAAATTACAATGATGTTACAAATCTATCGAGCATCAAATTGGTATACTAACAATTACTTTTAAGACTAAATTATTGCAATTTTTTTGCTGATCAAACCGATGTCCCACAACTCAGTTATACTATTATTATTTTGGTCATAAAGGAGCTTATGCCCTCGTATCTGCTTATGCAAAACAAATAAATCGTTAAAGAATTAGTTTCAATTGGATTTTATTTGGGTATTGCATAAGATGGATGTCTATTATTTGAACATTAATTTCCTACCTTTGCCCTTAACCTTGACCTTCCCCACATTATGTTATCATTATCAAATTATTTAAGCAATAAAATTAAAATATGAAGTAGATGTCGCTATCCTAGGGCAAAAAAATGGTTTGATTTGTACACTTGTAGCTTTTGTAATAATGCATTGATATTTTTACTCTTATTTATTTATTTATTTTGCACAACATAATTGCACAAATCCCGTAGATGCATGCATTGGCTTAATCTGTTACTGATTTTTCGTGGGTAGGCTACTTTAAGCTTTTGTCGAGGCTCAATGTATTCTGCTCTCACTGCTCATTTTTTTGTATAGGGGGTGAGATTTCACATTCACAACAGTGACATTAATTATAAAGCTGTACAGTAATATTATAATAGATTATATCATTGTTCCATTTGCATCAACAGGTTGTGTGTGTCTTGTAATGGTTTGACTCAAATAGACAATCATTTTCAACTTCATAAAACACAATCACCGTATGTTAAGTCTTAGCACATGGCGGGTTTTGGTTGTAACGAAACAAGCCATTTTGTAAACCTGCAGGATCATGTGCGAGGCTGATATTGTAACAATTGTTTGACTGAACATAAGCGGGGGTGATCATTCATAATACTCAGTACGGATAACCCTACAACATTATCTCTTAATTTTCTCCGTCAGTATATCAAGATGTCGAGAAATTCTCTCTTTGGTGAATTAGTTATTGATATATTCTTTGGTGATTGAGTCTAATTAAACTAATTCTATTATACTTCAGCAAGTTCTAATCCGTTGAATTATTCTGTACATAATCGAATATTTTAAGCCTTTTCACTTTTTGTTCCGAATAAGCTAGTTATTTTGACGAATTTGACTCTCTTTAACTTTGTTCTAACGAATCTTTGCATTATTTTTTTTTTTTTTGGTGCCATCTTTGATTGCATATATTTTATCATGATAGGCATAATCGCCCTCGAAATTGGAAATAAATAATTAGTCTTTTTTACACAATAAAAATTAGAAGGAAAAAAAGAATGTACCAGATTAGCTCAAATTGAAAATGGTTACGCATGTATTGTTTCCATGTTTATATAGATAGTATAGGCTGGTATGCTTTAAGTTATGTACTTTTCTAGAAAAATGATTGGGAGTCTTAACCCATCTTAATTTTAAATAAAAAAAATTATGAATTTTTTTAATCTTTTTTTTGTATTTAAAAGATAATATATATTTGAATTTTTTTTCACTTTTTTAAGTATGAGTATAATTAAGAGGATGAATTAGGATTCTAAATCATTATTTTTTAACCCTGAATTTTAAGTAGGTGTAAATTGATCTGCATAGCTGAGTGAAAATATGCTTTTTCGTCAGTTTTTAACAAAACTAGTGTATAGCAAATAAGAAAAAGGTTGAGTACTGAGTTGTATCTTTAAAAATGTTTGGGGTATAGTCTTTGCTTTTTATTTTTCCTATGTTACAGGGGGTGTATCATAAAATGATGTGAAAAGAGATGTAATTTATACTATTGTGGATTTAATAAATTGGTGCTTTCGATTTCTTTGTAATTTTTTAAACTTTTTTAACAAACGAGCACAAATTAGACTGTCATCTGATTTGTGTTTTTGAAAATTAAAATAATTTTAACATTGAAATCAGACAGTTCAATTTGTGTTTTTTGAAAATAAAAAAAATTATATTGAAATCAAACTCTTCTATTTTTGTTTTTAAAAATATAAATCGAACTGATTTGTAATTTATTTTCCCTCTTTAAACAAATTGGACCATCGGATTTAATTAATATTAATTTTAAAAAATGTCATAAAAAAAATCTCAAACTTTCAGTAACGTATTAATACACATTTAATCAATATAAAAAAAAATATCCTATAATCTTCGCTCCCTTTTCTCTTTCTCTCTCTCTCTCTTTTTTCTTTTTTAGGCTTCCATCCATATGGTTTAGCAGTTTGGGGTATAATCTTTCTAAAGCCATTTACATGGGTCACCGTTAATCGTGCGCAATCATCTTTTGATAAATAAATACAAAGATGCTGGCTGTTTCTTAAGTAGTGACAACTTGACATGGATGAATTGACAATTCAACTTTTCGAGCGTCACAAACCACAATATAACTTTGTTATCTGTCTTGTAGGATAATTTATTTCACTTTTTAAGACGTGCCTTATTCTTTTTTTTTTAATTGATTTTAATTTCAATAATAATACGATGCAAAGTGCAAACATTGGTTTTGGACAGCTACTTGCTGCCTGTGTGACTGGATGATCCATGTTTTTTTAGATTAACATAATCAATCAATTCCAATGCTTACACAATTTCTCAGCATCCCAAACGGTTGTCTAAAGAAATCATTGATTCTTCGTAGAAGGGATCGAAGTAAATTGCCATATTATGAAATATTATATAGCCTGAAAAAACGACAAAAGTAATGGCCCGTTGGCTTCAAAGAAAGAATGAAATTTCAGCCATATTGCAAAAGGGTATAGTGGGTATGAATTGAATACTTTTCTACCAGAAAGGGCATAAAGTATTTCCGTGTGTTCTTATTGCAAGAATATTTTTAGATTTTCCTTTGCCGTCTGTATCCTCTACAACAAAAGGTTCTCTTGCTTTTAATTATTTTAAGCTTGACTTTAATAGTGGGGCATGGAATTTTCAACACATGGAGAAGCCATGCAATGAAAACTTCCACCACCACCCCCATGTTAGGCACTTATGTACATGATTTACCTACACTAACAGAGAACGAATAATATCCCGCTACATGTGCCCACTTCCAACACCGAATTAAACAAATAAATATTTCACTTTATTTTAATTTTACTATAAAATAAAGAACATAGTTGGGGTGCTCCATATGGAGTTAGTAAACTAGAATCAAAGCAATCTCGTCTTATTAGTTGGCATGAGGGGGGAAAGTAACCTCATCTTAATCCCATTGTTGGTTTGAAAACTTTGGATAGAAACATGCTATGGAATCTGATAAATCTGTTTTGTTTGAATTGATTTTTTATGTGGTGATCATTAAAAATTATTTTATTGATTATTTTATTCACATATCTCCCATTAGTATTTGTAACACCAATTTGATTCCAAAAAATCAATATGTTCATAATTAATCCTTAAATGGTATTCTCTCAAAATGAAAATATCCCAATTATTAAAATGTATCCCCAAAGATGTATTTAACAAATTAGTTCCAAGTACATTACTATATACTAAATATTTTTCAGAACTAATCGGTTAGTATTTTAATCTTTTACGCCAACATAGTTATTGTCCCCAACATTGTTATCATCATAACATTTACATGGAATATATATCACGTAAGTGACATTTTGTATTCGTTTATTTAATTTATTTTATATTATTTTGTATTCCATAATGAGTGTACACTAATAGATCATCAAAAGTTATTGTATTTTATTTGTCAAATCATCTTTAACTTTTATGTATTCCATCATTTAACAGCCATTACACATTTCTAAAACTAGATCATAAAAAATAAAAATGTTGTGATGAGTTATCCCAACACCGGCTGAATGCACATGATTACAAATGAATACTCAATTTAAAGATAATTGATTGTTTTGAAAAAAAATAATCAAACTTTTAATTTATTTTTTCTTCAAGGGTATAACTAATTGCATAAGCAATCCCTGTTCTCCCCCACACAAATATTTGCCTTTGATTCGCTTTTAGAACGGCTAGTTTTACATGGTCCCTTCTCCAATTAGGGGTCAACGCGGATCGGATCAGATCGGATATTGCTAAAATTTCGATTCGATCCACACTAAAATCATTGGATCGGATCGGATCCAATTTAAGGTTGGATCTGATCCGATCTGATCCGCACATTTGCGGATCGGATATTGGATATATCCGCAAAACACAAAAATATTTTTAAAAACTTATTTTTATTAAAAACATATCAATGAAATTCATTTTTTCTATTATTTTAAA
>NC_029792.2:125940635-125941790 GCF_000816755.2 Arachis ipaensis | reverse complement strand
ATTTTAAATATATTTACTCTTAAAATAATATTAAACATATTTTTCTTAAATAATAAATTAAAATAATACAATATATATGATAATTATTAGTTGAAATAAAACATAAAAAGAATATTTACTTATTTATTTCTTTATTTTTGCGGATACGCGAATATGCGGATACCAACACAATCCGCAATCCGATCCGATTAGTGTGCGGATATGATCTGATCCAATCCAAAAGTCTTGCGGATCATATCCATATCTGCAATTTTCGGATCGAATTTGGATAAATACCGCGGATATATGGATCGGATCTGATCCATCGACACCCCTATCTCCAATTAACAAAAACAAGTGGTGGCAAGTTAGTGTTCACGATCACTTTCTATCTAGTGACCACTCTTCACTTGGAATAGTATATATTCTCTATTTCCATTGCTTAACAAACATGGTTTTTTCCATGCCACATTTTCTTGATATGCACGTAATAATACTTTGATGTTAGTTATACAATTTTAACCTATTTGTGTGTCTTTTTTTAGTGAGGTTGCGTTCATTGTATACTAAATAAATGACATGGTAATATTTACAAGTTTGTACTCAGCACGCTGAATTTAGGATGACATTGACATGGATATATTATCAAAGTATTAAGGAGAACTTGAAAAAGGATCTTCGATGCAATGGGCCAAGGGCTACCTAATTTAGTAAAGTGACATTATATTTCCAATGGATTAAATCAATTATATTTTCGTCAAAGGTAGTTGGAACACGGGGTAAGAAAGAGACCTCCATTTCGAATTTAAATTTCTTCCTTGAAGAATAAAATTGGGTAAAAAGTAATTAAGTTTTCAGAAAAATATGTATTACACATTTTTTTGGTATTTATTATACATGTTATTTTTATTTTTTATTATAGATAGCACGACACTTTTCTAAGTCCGTCTACTAATATTAGGAATCATTCGTTATTTGGAGTCGGACTATTTAAAATCCGACCCGCCCGGTATCGCGTTTGAATCATACTTTTGATGGATTAGTCTAAAATTATATTTTATAGAATTTAATTTTGATATATTATCAGTATAAAATAATTTTATAAGTGTATCTAATTACGTAATGTAAAAATAACTATTTTTTATATTGACCGAATGAATAATCATTTAAAAGAAT
>NC_029792.2:125934617-125940393 GCF_000816755.2 Arachis ipaensis | reverse complement strand
AGATAAGATTTCATTAATTTTTCATTCATAAATTAAAAAATTATATATACTAATTATATATCAAATCAACTTGATTTAATTTAATTTATTTTAATTTAATTTAAAACTGAGTTTAAATTTTTAAAATAGACCTAATAAAATATTAAGATCAAATTTAGATCTAATTAAATCTTGCAAAATCTAATCTATATTCGGTCCTCATTTGTGAAAGAGAAATTTTTCACATACAAGCATTTTTTTATACAAGCTTTTACAAGTGCACCTTCTTCTTCTTCTTCTTGCGCACGTTCTTCTTTCTCTTTCTCTTTCTCTTCTTCTTCTTCTTCTTTTCTTTCGTTTCTTGCCTTCTCTTTCTCCTTCTTCAACCATTACTGCACGTTTTTCTTCTTCTTGCTGCATGTTCTTCTTCCTCTTCCTCTTCTTCTTTTTTTCTTTCGTTTCTTTCCTTCTCTTTCTCCTTCAACCGTTACTGCACGTTTTCACTGCACCTTCTTCTTCTTCTTGCTGCACCTTCTTCTTCCTCTTCTTCTTCTTCTTTTCTTTCGTTTCTTGCCTTCTTTTTCTCCTTCTTCATTTACGTATTTTTTTCTCTGTTTTCTTTCTTCATTATTCTCGATTTTCATTGTTTTTTGACATCAAGCTCTGAAATCGTTTTTGAAGAAGAAGAAGCAGCAGAAGATGAGGAGGAGAAAGAGAAAGAGTTATGAATTATGCATAAGGTGTACTTCAACGAATTTTGGGTGTATTTCTTAAATCCTTTGGGTGTAGTTTTTGTAATCCTTTGGGAGTATTTCTGTAATCCTTTGGGTGTATTTCTATAATCGTTTGGGTGAATTCCTGTAACCGTTTGGGTGTATTTCTATAATTTCTATAATTCTTTGGGTATATTTCTGTAATCGTTTGGGTGTATTTCTGAAGTTCCATTATCTTTAAATTTGGCAAGAAACTCGTTTTCATAGAGGAAGAAGAAGAAGAGTCGTTTACAATGCATGGTGAGTAGCGCGTTTTGGAAACAGGAAGTGGTTGAATAACGTGCGTTTATTTACTCTTGAATGTGGGAATGTAATGCGTATTTTTTGTTGGGCTTGTGCCAACTTGTAAAACTTGTAAGCCAAAAAGACTTGTATGTGTAGCATGCCTCTTTGTGAAAAGCATTTCTGCTGAGAAATTGTAGTTAATATAATATATGATTTAAATTAAAAATCAATTATTAACTTGTACAATTTTGAGAGTGATAGTGATGAAAGGTTAGAGATTAGAGATGGTTAAAATAGATTAAAATAAAAGAAAAAATTTAAAAATTTTAGATATTTTTTAGAGTTAAATTATTTTGTTAACTAAAATTTATTTTTTATAGATATTGTTAGTACAAAAGTTCGACACAATATAATTCTTTTGATCATGATTAATAATAACATAAAAGGCAATTTTTTATTGATATGATTCAGCTAGAGTAAAAAATGAATCTTAACTCGAACAAAGCTAAATGCAAATAGCATATAGAAAATATAATTGATGAAAAGAATATGGAACCATATTTGAGTACCACCATCTCTACAGAATTAATAGCCACATTGGCGCAAAAAGAAATCATAAAATACTAGTATAAATTAATATTTGGAATTAATTTATTTTACTGTTTTTTTATTTTTTTAATTTAGTTCTTTAATTCTGTTACGGTGGGTAACTGGAGATTAATGGGCTGGATGGTGTTGGTTGGCCCAGACGTACGAAGGAGGAGGCTTTCAGGTGGGTCTGCAACTCGGTGCACTCCGTCCGACCTGTACGCGTGAAAGAATGGGGGGTGGTACCTGCAAAGACACTCCGATGCCTAAGTCAGCAAGGGTGTTAGCAGATCTAGAGAGTATTGGAACTTAGAGATACCTGAAGGATGTCAGTGTATTTATAGTGGTGATCCAATAACCACCGTTGGAGTAGTGCCACTTTTCTAGGGTGTTAACCGTCCCTTTATCTTAGGGAAGTTAAGATATGGCTCGTGAAAATGGTTAGAGAGATTCTAGGGGCAGTTACTCATTCAAATGAGTGCTTATTTGCCAGCTAACCCTCGTTCCCGACTTCCTTAGAGCAAGTCGAGATGAGTACCGACTTTGTAGTGGCTGATCTGGTGAAAGGTGAGGTCAACCCTTTGGGTTGGGCCTTTTTACTTGGACCCTGGGCCTTAATCGTTGGGTCAGGATATGAACAGTGCCCCTACTCGAGCCCAATTTCTCTTTAGGATTTGGGTTCGAGTATACTACTCGGGGTTGTGACCGACGTGATGTTTCGAAACCGACGTGACTTTTGTGACCTTTTGGTTCTGACAGTTACGTCTACGTGTCCGTCGTGTCCGTTAGGGATGTGCGTAGGGATTGATGGTCTTGGTAACGGTGCATTTTCATTAATGACTGCTCCGTTTTTACCATTATGCCCCTAACGTACTTATAAATACTTTCCCTCTCTTTCATTGTTTCGTTTCTGCGATTTTTCAAATTTCTCCTTCATTCGTTCGTGCTGCATTTTTGCATTTTCGAAGGCTTTCGTTTTCTCCAACCCTCATTTTCGGATAAAGGTTAGTTCTTTTTGTAACATGCTTTTTTATTTGCATGCCTTCATTTTGTAGATAGGTTGGTTTGTAGACTTCAGTTCCGTACTTCCTCCTTTAGAGACTGTATTTTTTATTTTTCCTTTTCTTTTTCCCTTGTAGGTTTTTGCTACCTTTTTAAGAAAAAGAAATGGCTTCCGTAGATATCCTTTCTCAATGGGTTGATGTCACGGTCCTAGGGGAGGAACCCTCGGTTGATACTGAGTTTATCACCCACCTTCGCACTCACCACAGAATTTGTACTTCTGAGGATGACGAGCCGAAGTATGAATTGGTAGTCCCGGGTCCTGAAGATCGGGTTTGCTTTGGGAGGGTCAATGAGGCGGCCCCTCATTTTTTCTTTATGTATGAGTGTATGATCACCCGTTTGGGTGCTTTTCTTCCTTTTTCAAACTTTGAGATATCTGTTTTGCATCACTGCCGAGTTGCCCCTACCCAGCTTCACCCCAACTCTTGGGGTTTTTTGAAAATTTATCAATTTATTAGCCAAGCTTTGGAGTTCCCGACTTCTTTGAAGATTTTTTTCTATCTCTTTCATATGACCAAACCCTTCAGTGGGCTAAACAATAAGCAACAATGGGTGTCTTTCCGAGCCATACAGGGTCGGAGAGTTTTTACCCTTTTTGACGAATCCTTCCATGACTTTAAAAATTGTTTTTTCAAAGTTCAAGCTGTAGAGGGTCACCATCCCTTTTTTCTGGATGATAATTCTTCTTCGCGTTTTCCTTTATACTGGCTGGAGGCCTCCCCCTGCGAGAAATATGGTCTGGATGACCTGGATGAGGTAGAAGCAGCCATTGTGGGGTTCCTCCGAGAAGTGTGGGGAGGGCCTCATATTTGGACACAAAAAAGTTTCTCCAGGGGGCTCCGACCTTTGTCCAGGCACAGCTAGGTAGCTTTTATTTGTTTGTTAGATTTCTGACTTGTCTGACTGACTTTTCCGACTTGTCTGATCTATCTGTTATTGTCCTTTCAGAGATGGCAAAGGCAAACGCTCAGGAGTCTTACCAAAGGGTCCAGGAGGCTAAAGCAAGGTCTTGCGCCAGGACTGGTGGCGCCAGGGCGGTTATCTCTCCTCCTCCTCCTCCTCGGAACGTTGGGACTCCCTCTCAGCCCATTGTGATTTCTTCTTCAACTTTCTCTCAGCCGCCCCCCTCTGCTCGACCTTCTCCTGAGCCAGAGAATAAGAAGCGCAAGACCTTAGAGTCTGGCTCTTCTGGTGAGGTGAAGGCGGATGCTCTTGCATTCGTCCGAAAGAACATCTATCCCCATGCTCGTATAAGCATGGATGATGCTTCTGTTCGGCGCCACCTTACCACTCTGGTTGAGGAGAGCCTCAAGGCGGCGGGGGTTTGTGGCAAACTCTTAGATATTTTTGAGAAGGCTCCTCTCAGCTCTTTAGGGATGACTTCGAGGGTCGAAGAGCTGGAAGGAAGGCTTCTCATATATCAGGAGCATGAGGGGAAGTTGAAGGAGGAAGTCGCCAAGCTGAGGGAGGAGAGAGATAACCTCCGGGAGAGGGAGAGGAAGTTGCAAGCCCAATGCAACATGGAGGTCGGTTTGAGGAAGACAGCACAGGATAGCTATCAAAGTTTGTTTAATGATCTTGTGTCTGTGAAAAATGATCTGCTGAATTCTCGGAAGGCATACGCCGAGTTGGAGGACTCTATTGCTGATGGCACTAAGGAGGCTTGGAGGATCTTTAAGGAGCAGGTCGGAGTCATTGCCCCTGACTTGGACCTCTCTCCTTTAGATCCCGATAAGGTTGTCATCGATGGTACCATTGTGGATCCCCCTGTCCCCGAGATTATTTCCGAGTCAGATTTGAAGACTCGGGGCCAAAGGATTATAGAGTCTCCTCCTCGCCCTAAGGACGCCCCGAGTTCCTCCACAATTTCTCCGACTTCCTCTTCATCTCCTATGGATGCCTCCCTTCCCGGTCCTGGTGGTGCTCCTCCTGGCTCTGGTGATGGTGATCCGTCTACTCTCCTTCCTAAAAAATAATTTTGTTGGCTATATGGGGGCCCGGCCTGTGGGTCCCCTCTTTTTAAACTCTTTATTTAATTTTGGTAGTGCGTGAACAATTTTTTAGCCTTTTAAGGCCGTAAACAAAACACTTTTTAATACCCTTTTTTAATAAGGGTTTAAGTTAAAAAATAAATACCCTTTTTGGATAAGGGTTTAAGTTACCTTATGCGTGCATGTTTTTCTTGATTTCGAACTTCCCTTTGATCTTTTCTGGAAAAACCTTTTCTTTTGGCTTTGTCTGTCTTTCTGAACCTTTTTATTTTAAGGATCTTTAAGAAAGCCTTTTAATTTTTTCTTAAGTTTTTTCCTATCTCTCTTTGGTTATTCCTAGTACTCAATTTCATTTCATTGAGTTTTTATGACTTAGGCTACTTTCGTGATTCATTTTTGCTTTACTCGGTTTTCCATTCCAACTTATGAGTCGGGATGTTTCCGAGTTTATCATGATCACCTTCTGTAACCTCTTTACACCGACTTGTACCTCGTCGTTTTATCCTGACGACCATCTAGGTCGGTTCATGGGATTTTCACGTTTTGTCGAGCTTAAGTCGGCGCGTTTCGTCGAAAGAAAATACAAAAAAGGAATTTGCAAGAGATATATATGAAAAAGATCTTTTATTAATTGGGGAGGTACCTTATTGCTACTAAGGGTTTTTGACAATCTATTTCCCTTAGTCTCTACTATGATGCCTCGTTAAAAACCCTTCTCCAGAAAAAACCCTTTGGTTTTGGAAAAAAATCATGAAGTTGGGAAAAGAGTACATCAGGGAGTAGAGTTCGCTTTTAGCTATAGTACCTTTTCATATTACAAGCATGCCACGACCTTGGTAACTCGGTGCCGTCCAAGTCGGTTACTTTATAATAGCCCTTTCCTAAGACCTCATTGATTTTGTATGGTCCTTTTCAGTTTGTAGCGAGCTTTCCTTCTCCTGATTTGTTGACTCCAATGTCGTTTCTGATCAAGACTAAGTCACTTGGGGTGAATGCTCTTCGAATGACATTTTTGTTGTATCTTGTAGTCATCCTTTGTTTCAACGCTGCTTCTCTTATCTGGGCTTCTTCTCGGACCTCGGGAAGCAAGTCGAGCTCCTCTTTATGCCCCTGTATATTTCCGATCTCGTCATGGAGAATCACTCTTGGGCTTTG
>NC_029792.2:125927501-125934150 GCF_000816755.2 Arachis ipaensis | reverse complement strand
TCTATCCACTTTGTGAAATAATCTATTCCCACAATCAGGTATCTGACTTGTCCTGGCGCTTGGGGAAAGGGTCCTAGCAAATCCATTCCCCATTTTGCAAAAGGCCATGGAGAAGTGATACTGATGAGCTCCTCCGGGGAGCCACATGGAAATTTGCATGCATCTGGCATGGTTGGCACTTTTTCACAAATTCCGTGGCATCTTTCTGCAAGGTCGGCCAGTAGAATCCAGCTCGGATCACTTTCCTGGCTAGTGACTTTGCTCCGAGATGATTTTCGCAGATCCCACTGTGGACTTCTTCCAACACTTCGATGGTTTTTGAAGTCGGTACACATTTTAGTAATGGTGTTGATATTCCCCTTCTGTAGAGGATATTTCTCACCAAAGTGTAATGTTGTGCTTCCCTTCGGATCTTCTTAGCCTCTTTCTCCTCCTTGGGGAGGATGTCGAATTTCATGTATTCGATCAAGGGGTTCATCCAACCAAGGCTTAATCCGACTATCTCAAGGACCTCTTGTTTGTCTTCTACTTTTACCACGGAGGGTTTTTGGAGAGTTTCTTGGATCAGGCTTCTGTTATTCCCTCCTGGCTTGGCACTTGCCAACTTGGATAGGGCGTCTGCTCTGCTATTTAGATCTCGAGTTATGTGTTTGACCTCGGTTTCTGCAAAGCGCCCAAGATGTTCCAGAGTTTTTTCCAAGTATCTTTTCATATTTGGGTCCTTTGCCTGATACTCTCCACTTATCTGGGAGGTCACCACTTGCGAGTCGCTGTATATCATCACTTTTGTAGCACCGACTTCTTCCGCCAGCTTCAATCCAGCAATCAAGGCTTCATACTCCGCCTGATTATTTGAAGCTGAGAATTCAAATTTGAGGGAAACCTCTATTTGGGTCCCTCTTTCGTCAACCAATATTATGCCTGCACCGCTTCCTGTTTTGTTTGAGGATCCATCTACATAAAGTTCCCATGTAGTTGGTTTTTCCTCTTGGTCTCCCGCGTATTCCGCAATGAAGTCGGTGAGGCACTGGGCTTTGATCGCCGTCCGAGTTTCATACTTCAAGTCAAACTCGGAGAGTTCTATTGCCCACTGAACCATTCTCCCTGCAACATCCGTCTTTTAGAGGATTTGCTTCATGAGTTGGTTCGTGCGAACTCTTATTGTGTGAGCTTGAAAGTAAGGCCGTATCCTTCGTGAGGCTACTACTAAGGAGTAGGCAAACTTCTCTAGTTTGTGGTACCTTAGCTCAGGGCCTTGTAGAACTTTACTGATGAAATATACTGGGTGTTGTCTTAAGGGTCCTTGGGACAGGCCTTATTTAAGTCGGTATAGTCGACACACATTCTCCATTTACCATTTTGTTTTTTGACTAGCACTACATTGGCTAGCCATGTTGGGTACTTGACTTCTCTGATGAAGCCGGCTTCTAGGAGCGCTTGTACTTGCTCTTCTACTATTAGGGCTCATTCTGGGCCGAGCTTGCGTCTTCTTTGTTGTACAGGTCGGGACCCCAGATAAACCGAGAGCTTATGGGACATGAGCTCGGGGTTTATTCCAGGCATGTCGGAGGCCTTCCAGGCGAAGAGATCGAAATTATCTCTTAGGAGCTTAGTCAATCCTTGTTTTAGGGTTTCCCCTAGGTTGGCCCCTATGTGGGTATTTTTTTCCTCCTCTTCGCCGACCTGTATCTCCTCGGTTTTTCCTCCGAGCTCTACTGTGTGAACTTCTCTGCCTTTTCCTCTCAGGTTTAGGCTTTCATTATAACACTTCCTTGCCAATTTCTGATCTCCCCTTACCGTTGCTATCCCCGCTAAGGTCGGGAATTTCATACAAAGGTGAGGAGTGGATACCACCGCTCCGAGTCGATTAAGGGTAGCTCTACCAATTAAAGCATTATATGCTGACCCTACATCGATGACTATGAAGTCTATGCTCAGAGTTTTTGATTTTTCCCCTTTTCCAAAGGTGGTGTGGAGGGGCAAAAATCCTAGTGACTTTATTGGCGTGTCGCCTAGTCCGTATAAGGTGTCGGGGTAGGCTCTTAATTCTTTCTCATCCAACCCTAGTTTGTCGAAAGCGGGCTTAAAAAGAATGTCCGCTGAGCTTCCTTGGTCTACTAGGGTTCTGTGGAGATGAGCATTTGCTAGGATCATAGTTATTACCACTGGATCATCGTGTCCAGGGATTATTCCTTGCCCATCTTCTTTTGTGAATGAAATGGTTGGGAGGTCGGATGACTCTCCTCCGACTTGGTAGACTCTCTTGAGGTGTCTTTTGCGAGAGAATTTGGTGAGTCCTCCTCCCGCGAACCCCCCTGAGATCATATGGATATGTCTCTCCGGCGTCTGCGGTGGTGGGTCTCTTCTATCCATATCATCTCGCTTTCTCTTCCCATGACTGTCCGACCTTTCTATGAGATATCTCTCAAGCCGACCTTCCCTCGCCAGCTTTTCTATCACATTTTTGAGGTCGTAACAGTCATTTGTGGAGTGACCATATATTTTATGGTACTCACAGTAGTCGCTGCGGCTCCCCCCTTTTTTATTTTTAATGGGTCTGGGGGGTGGCAGCCTTTCGGTGTTACAAATCTCTCTGTATACATCCACTATTGAAACTTTCAGAGGAGTATAAGAGTGATATTTTCTTGGTCTATCGAGGCCGAGTTCTTCCTTCTTCTTGGTTTCCCTCTCTCTCTCTCTTTTGTTGAGGGAGGGTGTAGGTCGCCAGCTCAGGTCTCTCAACTTAGCATTTTCCTCCATGTTGATGTACTTTTCAGCTCTTTCCTGTACATCACTTAGAGAGATGGGATGTCTTTTGGATATGGACTGTGAGAAGGGACCTTCTCTGAGCCCATTGACTAACCCCATTATGACTGCCTCGGTGGGCAGGTCTCGAATCTCTAAACATGCTTTGTTGAACCTTTCCATATAGGCTCGTAAGGATTCTCCGACCTCCTGTTTTATTACCAGGAGGCTTGGTGCATGTTTTACTTTGTCTTTCTGGATAGAGAACCTCATCAAGAATTTCCTTGAGAGGTCTTCAAAACTGGTAACCGACCTCGGGGGGAGGCTGTCGAACCACTTCATCGCTGCTTTTGACAAGGTTGTCGGAAAAGCTTTGCATCGCGTAGCATCAGAAGCATCAGCCAGATACATCCGACTTTTAAAGTTGCTCAGATGATGCTTTGGATCAGTGGTTCCGTCGTAGAGGTCCATATCAGGGCTTCTAAAGTTTCTCGGAACTTTTGCCCTCATTATGTCCTCACTAAAAGGATCTTCCCCTCCTAGGGGCAATTCTTCTCTACTATCACGGGAGTTCCGACCTTTGAGGGAGGATTCTAACTTTAAGAGTTTTTCCTCTAACTCTTTTCGTCGATCCATCTCCTCTCTTAGGTGCTTTTCTATCTCCCTTTGTCGCTCCCGTTCCTGTTCTAGTTGTTCCAAACGACTTTGGTGGACATGAACTAATCCCATAAGCTCAGTTGCGTGGAACTGTCCGTCTTTCTCTGACTCACGGCCTTCAGAGGAATTCACCTTCGGGGTTTTGACTCCGGAGGTTCCTTCTTTGTGTTGATCGTGGGTTTCCTGATGGAGGGTTAGGTCCGCGTCATTATTTCCGGTATCCAGATTCTCTTGTTCAGAATCTGTTTCCACATGACCCTCCTCAGGGGATCTGTCCGCCATCACTGGTTGATCTCTCGGGTCCCCGGCAACGGCGCCAATGTTACGGTGGGTAACCGGAGATTAATGGGTTGGATGGTGTTGGTTGGCCCAGACGTACGAAGGAGGAGGCTTTCAGGTGGGTCTGCAACTCGGTGCACTCCGTCCGACCTGTACGCGTGAAAGAATGGGGGGTGGTACCTGCAAAGACACTCCGATGCCTAAGTCAGCAAGGGTGTTAGCAGATCTAGAGAGTATTGGAACTTAGAGATACCTGAAGGGTGTCAGTGTATTTATAGTGGTGATCCAATAACCACCGTTGGAGTAGTGCCACTTTTCTAGGGTGTTAACCGTCCCTTTATCTTAGGGAAGTTAAGATATGGCTCGTGAAAGTGGTTAGAGAGATTGTAGGGGCAGTTACTCATTCAAATGAGTGCTTATCTGCCAGCTAATCCTCGTTTCCGACTTCCTTAGAGCAAGTCGAGACGAGTACCGACTTTGTAGTGGCTGATCTGGTGAAAGGTGAGGTCAACCCTTTGGGTTGGGCCTTTTTACTTAGACTCTGGGTCTTAATCGTTGGGCCAGGATATGAACAAATTCCATTTTTAGCTTTGTTTGTCATTTTCTTTGTGTTAAGCAACTTTTTTTTCAATTTATATTTAATTGCATCTTAAAGTTTGTTTAAATTCAATGTGTTACTATCAATGAAAGACGTTTAAATGTATTTGAAACACCAATATTCAAATAATTTTAATCGTTTATTATAAAAAATATATAATATATTAATTAAAATTAATGGATAAAATTTCTGAAAGAGCCATGTTTTAGATACATTTAAAAATTTTCCATTATTATATATGTCCTTTTATGATTTGACATATTTTATATGAACATAATTTCACATATGAAAAAGGATATTTTTACCATGAAAGACACCACCACACTTACACTGCAGATAAGATAAATTACGGATTCTGTCTAATTCTAATTTCTTTATCGTATTAGTTTTATTTTTTTTCGTTTAAGTCAGTTTGAAAGACCCCAATTTTATTATCTGTCCGGTTTAGATAAATAACTTAAATAAGTTCTTTTGAAAGAAGAGCTTAAACATAAGAATTTTTATTAATAGCAGCTTATAAATAAATTATTTTGTGTTTGAATTTTTAGTTATAAAAGTACTTATTTTAAAATTATAGTATTTGAATAAATAACTCAAAAAATAAATTTTTTTTACAATGAATATTAAAATAACGATAATAACAAATACTTCTCAATATTGAATGTTGATTTTACATAACCTAATCACTAATATTGTGTATGATATAGTAAATGAAAATAAAAAATAAATATAAAATGTGTCAATGTATATTTTGTTATTGTTTTTTATTTTTTGTATTCGTATTAAAATTATCTTCTCCTTTATTGAGGTCAAGAACTTATTATAATTAATTATGAAAATAATAGCAAGTTATAAAATCACATGTGAAAAAAAATTAAAACTAAAATTTCATACCACAGTTAAATACAAATTTAATAATAAAAAATAGAGTGATAAAATGATAAAAAAATACTTAGAAGGAATATATGCAGTAGGTTGTTCAGATGCAATATTGTCTGAAAATGGTGGTGGAGGATCAATACTTCCATCAGATAAATCATTACATAAAAATGGTGAGGTTTGGAGCATTGCGTGAGAATGATGGTGGAAGGCCAGTGCTTCTAACAGACCTTGCGTGAAAATTGTAGTGAATGGTTAATATTTTTCAGAGTCAAGAAGAAAAGTAGATTTTTTTTTTAAATTAATTTTTTTTAAGTAAGTGATAGAATGACTCATCGAGAAGCAGAGGAGTCATATATTTTTACTTCTTCATAAAGGTATAAATTAACTTTTCAGGAAGGTTAAAAGCTTTTTTTTTTAAATGGTGCCAAACACACAAATTATAACTTCATAATCCAAAAGTAAAAAAAAAAATAACTTTTGCTACTTCCCAAATGGACTCTTATTAAACGAGACAAGTTATAATTTACTTTTGATTTGTAATATACCATTTTAATATATTTGAAAAAAAATTAATTTTAAAATTGAATTAATAAGTTTATAATTGAACTCATTTTTTTAAAAGAGTGGTATTTTTTTCTTTCCCCATCAAAAGAGTTGCAGTTCAGCCTCCTAAGAATACAGAAGGCTTTGGTTGAGGAAGATCGAAAGAACCACAAAATCCAAACTCTTCCAATCGTATGATTTATGTTTATGAATTCAGGTACGCTTCCACATTATGATATATATATATTTTTGGTGATTCAATATGGATGATTTGGGATATTAAAATTAATTTATTCCAACAAGTGGTATCAGAGCCATCCATAATTTAATCATCAAAATATTCAGTTTTATTTTACTGGATTAATATATATATATGTACGTTCCCTATTACAGTATGATATTATAGGAATATACATATATATGTATCGTATACATGCGACTGTGTGCGTTAGTATATATACCTTTTAAGTATCGTTCCACATATATATAATGTGTCAGTTGTTTCGGTTGCCTTTGGTATACATATACTATTTGGTTATACATAAAGACGCATGTATATATTCTATATGAGACGGTCTGTTATTTTATTTAGTTTGGCAGAATTTTTTTTAAATTGATTTATTTTAAAATATTGATAAAGCATTGTTACACTTTGATCTTTTCGAATCTAATTCTATATGCTATTAATTTAATACAAAATTAATAGATTATCCTTTTGGGATATAAGGATTATTATACCCATCTATTTAATAAAGATTTGGTTTTAGAATAAATTGATTAAATATTATGCTGCCAAAGTAGCCCCTTTTATAAAAATCAATTTATTCAAAACATTAGGAATATGGTGATATGTAATTCATGCGAATATTGGTCGGCCCAAAGGAAGGTCTGTATTTGGCCGAATTACATACACATATTGATGGTATACATATTTGGGTAACTAAC